>NC_057765.1:7794975-8094975 GCF_010389155.1 Erigeron canadensis | reverse complement strand
ATAATAGGGATGAAAATCAGCAGCTGCTACTGGGTATCAGACGAGCTAACAGACAGCCAACCAATTTATCTTCGTCAGTTTTATCGAGTGATAGCATGCACATTGGGATTTTGGCTGCAGCTGCCCATGCAGCTGCAAACAACAGCCCTTTCACTGTCTTTTATAATCCAAGGTAGTTACTAACTAGTTAAAAATCACACGGGAATGAATTAAAATTTATTTTAGAACTAATTGATTATTTGAAACAGGGCTAGTCCGTCAGAATTTGTCATCCCGTTAGCCAAGTACTATAAAGCTGTTTGCAGTAACCAAATATCTCTTGGCATGCGCTTCCGGATGATGTTTGAAACCGAAGAGTCGGGAACAAGAAGGTGAGTGCAAGCTTAGTTCCTTTTTCCTTTCTTTTTTTTTTTTGAAAAAAAATTCTTCGACTTCATTACTGTAATTAACTGTGGTTCATGTGGAAATGGTGGTGTCAAGAAAAGTGTTTTTATAAATCGAAATTTCTCGAACCTAAAACTTAATGTGCTAAACTTGCAGGTATATGGGTACAATTACAGGTATCAGTGATCTTGATGCTGTTAGATGGAAGAACTCGCAATGGCGAAACCTGCAGGTAATTTTTCTCGAGTGCTTTTTCTCTAGCCATTACCACCATTGTAGATAATCGTACTTGCAGAAGATATGGGCCCGTTATCAAGGGTTGAAAGACGAGCAAGTTGGACATGTTAGGTAGCAAGTCATAGTTAATGCCTTGATCATGAGTATAATAATGATATTATTGCAATAATAATATAATTCGCTGGATAAAACAGTTAAGAAGGTTGTCAGCATTTCGTTAGACTTTGGCCACTTCCTACCTATTTGATTTGATCACCTTTTACCCGCTTTTCATTTGACACGTTTGAGATAAAGAAAAAAAAAACTCAAACTAGATCAGCTCATGCATCTTCATTTTTGCTCATTGCTACACCAATTATAATGTGAATAGGTTGGATGGGATGAGTCGACTGGTGGTGAAAGGCGTACCCGTGTTTCAGTTTGGGAGATTGAACCCGTCACAGCTCCTTTTTTTATTTGCCCAACACCTCCTTTTTACCGGCCAAAGCGTCCAAGGCTACCCGGAATGCCAGGTATGTTAGCTAGGTTTTAAGATATCTTCTTTTTATCTCCAACTGAAAAGGCTGTATATTTTTTTACCGAAAAAAAAGCTGTATATTTCAACAGAAGCTACAGGAGTGCTAAATTTGACTAGAATGAGAATAATTCTTCTATTTTGTGCCAAATTTTTGACATAGGTCTGGCCCCCATCATACAATCATTAAAACTTAAAAGTGCATAAAAAGCCACAATACCTTGTGGCTTATATTCTTTTGTTGTTGTGTCATTTTCATTCTTTGACCAACTTGAAGAGCAGTAACTTTCAAGTGAACAAATGATTATTAGGTAAAAAGAATGAAAACCATAATTATTTTTCGAAATCTTTTGACTTAAGTTTTCATAAAGTTTGGCCTTTAAATATCTGTAGATGATGAATCTGCTGACCTAGACAATTTATTCAAGAGAACCATGCCTTGGCTCGGTGAAGATCTTCCCACTAAAGATCCCGGTTTAAGCTTAGTCCAGTGGATGAACATGCAGCAAAGCTCCTCACTGTCTAACCCGTTACAACCAAATTACTCGAACTCGTTATCTGGATCCGTTTTGCAAAATTATGGGATGCCACAAATGCTTACTCAAAACAACTTGCAATTTAGTAGTTCAAGGTCAACACAGTTTGATCAACTTCAAAAGCTACCACAGTCTACCACCATGAGCCCATTAGTCTCGATGATGCAGCCTCAACAACTGTTGAATGATCCAAGTCAGCAACTTATTAGACAAAATTCGATCAATCAAACGCTTCCTCAAAACCAAATGCAGTCCCAAAGTCATCCTCAGAATGTGATGCAGCAGCAGTCTTCAATGCAGAATCATCACCTCTACAGAAATCTTCAACAGCAGCAGGCAATGGGAGCGAGTCAAAGTCATATTCAAACTCAAAGTCAAAGTCAACAGAATAGCTTGTTACCACCTCAGTTTTCGGATCAACAAATTAGTCAACAATTACAGATGCCCGATAACCAAATTCCTCTTCAACTTCTACAGAAGTTTCATCAGCAGCAACAATCATTATTGGCTCAGCAATCTGCGCCACAGCAGCCACACGATCAGCAGAAATCAATGCTGGATGCAGGTCAAAGTTTATCGAGGTCAATGTCAACAAGTCAAACAATGGACACCAGTCAAACAGCAGTCACACCCCAGTCTCAACATATGTCAAGAAACAATAGCCAGGCAAGTCTTCGGTTTTCTCATCTCTCCCAGCAACCAAAACTTCATCCTACCAATCAGATTTCAACAAATGGCAGCAGCTTATTGACCGGGGCTGCAGGTATTGGTCAATCTGGGATCACGGATGATGTCCCATCGTGTTCCACCTCTCCTTCCACAAATAATTGCCCAAACATGGTTTCATCAATGACTAATACAACACATGTAATTAATAATGGTGTAGAAAGTCAAACTATATCAGCAAATGTCAACTCTGCTAAAGGTTCTCCTTTGGTCAACGTCTCGAAAAGTCACAGTCAGGGATTTTTGGCGCCCATGACATATTTGAACAACATGAACGGAGCGCAGATGGATTTCTTGGATAGTTCATCATCAGCCACTTCAGTTTGCGTTCCTCAAAACGATATTCATGTACAAAATCAAAACCATAATCAATTGTCTTCCAATTCACAGCCAGCAATTCAAGATGATGAAGTTCAAAATGTTCCATTTGGGGTCAATATTACTAACCATATGGGAATGCCATCGATGATTCTTGACCCTTTGTCCACAAAAAGTATGGTGGGACCCAGTAAGGATTTTCAAAATGATCTCAGCCCAGAAGGCATAATACAGCCTGAACTCTCTTCATCAATGGTTTCTCAGTCGTTTGGAGTTCCTGACATGCCCTTCAACCCTATCGACTCCAACTTAAGCGACAGCGCTTTGTTGAGCAATGATGTGTGGGCTCCGCCTCCGCAACAGTTTCAACGATTGCGGACATATACCAAGGTTTGCTTATATTAACTTTAGAGCTTCATATTTGTGGCAGTTGAGTATATATAATATGTGGGAGCTGACTTTTTGGTGTTGTACTTGTAGGTTTACAAGCGTGGAGCAGTTGGAAGATCTATTGATATTTCTGCTTACACGGGTTATGAGGGTCTGAAACAAGACCTGGCTCGAAGGTTTGGTATAGAGGGTCAACTAGAGGATCGGCAACGAGTTGGCTGGAAACTTGTATATGTGGATCATGAGAATGATGTTCTTCTAGTTGGAGATGACCCTTGGGAGTATGTCCACATTTGTTTTTCCTATAAATACATACTTCTAACAATGTAGAGGTGGCAAATAGGTCGGGCTGGGTAACAGGTCAAATGGGTCCGGTTTGAGTTGGCCCAAAATTTTTATGTTAAAACTTGTTAAGTTGTTATTAAGTATGATAATTCATTGAATCAAAAGTATTATGTACGATGACGATTAAAAGGGTCAGAAGTCCTAAATGGTTGCAACCTCCTAAAGCTTTTTTAATCAAAAAAGGTATATTGTAACTTTAGTACTATAGATATCTGTATCCATAATAAATCAGCAATTGTTATGTATGAGTTGAATTCAAAAGAAAAATGACAGAAGTCACAGAACAATGTTGGCAGGTCACAAATTTCCCCGGTTCAAGATGTTTTTCCTAAACCAGCCCAAAAGTCTACTAAATAACCTAATTTGACCTACATTTGTCCTCTTGAACCAAATCTTTTTGATGCTTTACAAAAGAAAAAAACAAGCAGCTTCGACTGACTGATTTTGATAACCTTTTCAATTTATGATTTGGGTTGCTAAAGTTATGTTTTACAGGGAGTTTGTGAGCTGTGTTCGGTGCATCAAAATCTTGTCACCACAGGAAGTCCAGCAGATGAGTTTGGATGGAGATTTTGGTGGGAACAGTGTTCTTCAAAACCAGGCTTGCAGCAGTTCTGATGGAGGAAATGTTTAAAATATAATCGTCTAACTTTTAGTTAGGAATTTGTTCTTACATAGCCAACTTTGGGATCCTGTGTTTTGGCAGTTATATAGCCATAGAAGGGTGGTCTCCTTTCCAAACATCTCAAAAGCATCTTAAGGCTGAATCCTGAGAAATGGAGGGAAGAGAATGGTAACTTTTTATTCTTGGTTTAGAAGTTAAGTTTGACAATTCTAAAAGACAATGGCGTCAAGATGATGAATAGTTTTATAAAGTTGTATCATTTAGGTAGAGCATTGAAAGTGTATAGATGTGCCTCGTAAATGAGAACTGCTCAATGCTTTTCGAGTTTTTGTTATCCATAACTGTCTTGTATTGTATAACAATGACCACGATACGATACGTTTTATTAGGTGACTTGTTTATGACCTCGTGAACACTGCAAATGGTTGTTACTAAATATTGTATGCAACTAGCATGGAATGACTACCGAAAAAGTTTTTGAGTTACTCAGTCTGAAGCAATCCAATTGGATTGAATGGGTTTAAAAGTAGATCAAAACGTATCCAAACGCATATAATCTTCTAAATTGCATATCATTAATAGAAATAGTATTGTTTTTGGTGCTATATACTTTGTTGAATCACATATAACACATCATATAACGTATTATCATATTTATAATATCACTGGATTTGTAAAATTTTGGTTTTTTTAACATTCAATCGGGATGCGACATTAGGAAAACCTCACCGTGTAACAGTGAAACCTTGCACGTATCATATACAATGAGATGTGGATAGGGATGGCAAAAAAAAACTCGATGAGGAAACCTGATACCCGAACCCGTTTCGGGGCAGGGACTGGGGCATGTCTACCCCGACCCGATATCAATACCTATATCTATTTATAAACCCTCCCCGACCCGATATCAATACCTATATCTATCTATTTATAAATAATTAGTTTTGAATCTATATTCCACATTAATATCAACAAAATTTGTATCTATGTTAAATAACTTATACATCCATTTTCTTAAAACATCAAGAATAAGTAATATCATTTCTCTAAGGGATAATGGCATGTGAGTGTAACCAACTATGACCAAAAGGTTATGTAATGTAACCAACTACTCGATTAGCTATGTAATGTAACTAACTTTGTTTTTTGGGTTATGCAATGTAAGCAACCGGATACAAAATAAGTTGCCGGTTACCACTTTTATTTTTATGGGATAATGGCACCGGAGTGTAACCAACTATGACCAAAAGGTTATGTAATGTAACCAACTACTCGACTAGCTATGTAGTGTAACCACCTTTGTTTGTTGGGTTGTGTAATGTAAGCAACCGGATGAGAAACAAGTTGTCAGTTACCACTTTCATTTTTATATTATTTTTTAATTAAAAAAGGGGTCACGTGTCACATATATTAAGAATATATATTTGCTAATTATTTATATATGGGAAAAGTGAGTATGAGATTGTTCCCCATCTAAGCTTAGATGGGGAACCCCTCACATACAAATATTCTATTATTTGTTTGAATTTAAAACAAATACATGGCCCCCCATGATTTTCATGATTATAAAAACCAAATGTGAGGGGTTCCCCATCTAGCTTACATGACATAACCCAAAAAACAAAGGTGGTTACACTACATAGCTTGTCGAGTAGTTGGTTATATTACATAACCTTTTGGTCATAGTTGGTTACACCCCGGTGCCATTATCCCTTTCTCAAATCATACAAGTTCTAGTAAATATTATTGAAAAATAACTATCCTTATCGGGTCGGGTTTCGGGTTTTGGGCATGATTTTATCCCCGATTAGGTACCCGATGGGTATCGGGTCGGGTTCGGGTCGTATATTCCTTATCGGGTTCGGGTTTAGTACTACTCGCCCCGAACCCGACCCATTGCCATTCCTAGATGTGGACCATGAGTTGTCACAAATATTTAAAGGGAAAAACCCAAGACTTGTCATCCCCTGAGGGTCAAGCGCAAAACCTTGAGTTTACCGATAGTGTCTCTGACCAGTTGGGCTGACCATTATTGACCGTAAAATTTTGGTTAACGTGTTCATTGGACTGTCTCTAGTTGTGAACTTGTGATTATAGTTAAATGAGCCATTATGGCCCGATTAAGAAATGTATACAAAACTTTATATGCATCTCCACACACATAAAACATGTGCCTGATAGTATACATAAGATTACATAGTATACATACGATACCAAAAGACAACCTTTCAGGTTACCAAAGGACAACCTTTCGAGTTACCAGGGGACATCCTTTCGAGTAACCAAGGGACAACCTTTAGAGTTACCAAGGGAAACCTTTCGAGTTACCAAAAGACACCCTTTCAGGTTACCAAGAGACAACCTTTTGAGTCACCAAAGGACACCTTTTCGTGTCACTAAAGGTCACATTTATCACTATAAATAGTGAAACAAGCTAGGAAGGAAAGACATAAGAGTTTTAATCAAAACTCTCTAGTACCAAAATCTTTCTGAATAATAAATCTCAAATCACCGTCTATTAATCATAGCGAAAACACTTATCATCACCACAGGATTAGATGGCGTAAAACCGTATACATAATACGAGTTACCAGCAGGGAATCACCACCCAAATATCCTAATCTTCCTCACTCCTTCCCATACTAGGTGATATGGGATCCGTATAAACCACCCTTATTTTGTATAATGATATTAGATTGCATACTCCTAATACGTATATGTTAATCGACGTATCATCATTTAGCGCCATCCGTGGGACCGAAGTTATAATTCTCCTTTTAACAAAGAAAGCCAAGAAATTCAAATTACTGTTGTGTTAAGTAACTATCAAATGACTGAGAGTAACCCAGACCAAACACCAATGATCATTGTAACCAACGCTCTTGAAACTCCTAACATTGAGCCCATAGTCACTCTTCAAGACACAAGAGAACCTAGCCACCTAGCCTCTCGATTGGGCTCGAACGAACTTGTAATACAGTCATTAGTTAGAAACCTTGACCAAATTCACTCTCTGTACTCTGAACTTGCTCAAAAGCTAAGAGACATTTCCCCTCGTCCTTTACCCATTAAGGTTAATCCTTTGGTCGTTGAACCATGGAATTCTGGTTCAGACAACATATATCTAGGAAAAGCTAAAGATAACTTGTTTGTTGAAAGTGACAGCGCGGACCGAGGAAGAACTCATACCGTCATGGGGGCTAAAGTCTCACCAAAGAAAAGCTCACACCAAATGCAGACTTCTACCACGAGCCTTTCGTATACAGGGAACCAGAAAAAGATGTTAGAGATTTGGTAGCTTCACCTTTTACAAAACGAATCCGTGACTACAACATGCCTGACGGTCTAAAGGTTCCAACTAACCTGCGACAATACGATGGAACAACAGATCCCGACAATCATCTAACTGTTTTCATGGGAACAATGGATGTGTACAAGCTACCAGAGCCAGCGTGGTGTAGATTTTTTCACATCACATTATGCGGAGCGACCCGATATTGGTATGATAACCTCGCACATGGAAGCATCAATGGCTTCCACCAGTTAAGAGACAAATTCAGGGCAAACTTTTTACAACAACGAAGATTTCAAAAAACTCAAACAGAAATCCTTGGTATAAGACAACGACCAGACGAGTCGGTAAAAGACTACGTAACTAGATTCAACATGGAAACATTGCACATGGTGGATAGATCAGATGCTATGGTATGTGGAGCTTTCATTAGTGGTTTACGTCATGGAAGACTATTCAAAGACCTCATTGCACAACCACCGACATCCTTAGAAGATTTGTTTACTCAAACCCACAACATCATACGAGCTAAAGATGCCAATGACGAAAAACTACTTCGTGATCCTTGAATTGCAAGGCACAAGATAATAACATATCTAAGAGACAATCATCATTTGTAACCGCTCTTAGGGTATTACTATAATTGCCCAAATAAATAAGATGGTGAAATTACTTATTGATATGTATGGGATTCACATCCACAATATAAGTTATTACTTAATAAAGTATCCCATGGGAATTATTATAATATGTCGACAATGCATGCAAATATCCCGACATTAGAGGGATGAAATATCGTGAAAACACACGAAAGATATACATATTATACACGGATAGTGTATAAATAGAAAATATCGTGGAATACACAAAAGATGTATCGACGCGAAAAAAAGCAAATTGTACACAGATAGTGTACAAAATGAAAAATGCTGTGAAAAAGTCGTTATACGCATAAAAGTAAGTTATACACGAATGGTGTATTAACTACCACTCATTAAAGAAGATGAGAAACATTTTGCGAGAAAACACCTGGCAATATGAATGCCAAAAAAGTACTAACATGATTCGTTCTATAGTTCAATTCAAGAATTTTCTTTACTCAATAAAGAAAACAATACATATCTATTCTTTCGAGTAAAAGTTACTCTTAGAATTTTGGAGTTACTCATTGATAGTAGTATCAAATATCACTCTTGATCAACTAATGTTTGAATTTAGAATTCACATGTCTAAAAAATATATATATTTTTTATACACATGAATTGGGGGACTTGATAGTATACATAAGATTATATAGTATACATACGATACCAAAAGACAACCTTTCAGGTTACCAAAGGACAACCTTTCGAGTTACCAAGGGACATCCTTTCGAGTAACCAAGGGACAACCTTTAGAGTTACCAAGGGAAACCTTTCGAGTTACCAAAAGACACCCTTTCAGGTTACCAAGAGACAACCTTTCGAGTCACCAAAGGACACCTTTTCGTGTCACTAAAGGTCACATTTATCACTATAAATAGTGAAACAAGCTAGGAAGGAAAAACATAAGAGTTTCAATCAAAACTCTCTAGTACCAAAATCTCTCTGAATAATAAATCTCAAATCATCGTCTATTAATCATAGCGAAAAGACTTATCACCACCACATGATTAGATGGCGTAAAACCGTATACATAATACGAGTTACTAGCAGGGAATCGCCACCCAAATATCTTAATCTTCCTCACACCTTCTCATGCTAGGTGGCATGGGATCCGTATAAACCACCCTTATTTTGTATAATGATATTAGATTACATACTCCTAATACGTAAATACGTATATATTAATCGATGTATCATCATGCCCTATAGGCATATACTATCTGAAACTTGAGACTTATGGCTATCTAGTATCTACACACAGATGGCAGACATGTATTTTAATATTAAAGTTCGAATTTAAGAAACTAATTTTTAAAAAACAAGAGATAGTCCATATAAAGCTGATGGAAATCCTTGTATGGCAAATTGTACCTCTTCATTGTTCCTGCCATTTTCTTTCTTCCTTTCTCTAAAATCTTATCTTTCCCTAAACTCTCTTTGTCCATTGTTTATGCCCACAAGAACCCCAATTTATCTTCAAGATTTGTAAGCCGAATTGCACCAGCCATCGTTGTCAATTCCCTATTAAGTTTCTGGAGGGAGAGCCTCCGTCATTGTCATGACGGTGGCTCGAGCCCATTTGAATGTGTACCACCTTCTTCATGTTATCCTGTTGATGTTGATCATGCAGCATGCAAATAGCGCGGACAATGACACCCTTCTCGAGTTAAAACAGTCTCTTAAAAATGGTGATAAATTAATCACTTGGAACCCATTAACCACCCCATGTAATGGTAACAAACCCAATTGGGAAGGCGTTCTTTGTGCCAATAACACCGTTTGGGGTATACGACTCGAAGGAAAAGGGCTTGGTGGTTTCATTGATACGAAAATCTTGATGAATTTGCCATCTTTATTAACAATAAGCTTTCAAAACAATAGTTTAGAAGGCGAATTTCCTTCTTTCAAAAAATTACATAGATTAAGAAGTATTTTCTTGACATCCAACAAGTTTTCTAAAGAGATTCCAACGGATGCTTTCGATGGGATGAGGAGGCTCAAGAAGCTTTACTTGGCTAATAACTATTTTGAAGGTCAAATTCCTTCATCATTAACTGGATTGCCAAGACTCAGAGATTTGATGCTAGAAAACAATCGATTTGAGGGCGTAATTCCTGTGTTCATGAAAGATAACCTAACAATCATAAACTTTGCAAACAATAACCTATATGGTCCTATTCCAAAACGACTTCAGAGTTTCCCTAAAAGCCAATTTTCTGGTGAGTTATTTTGTTCTTTTTACCATCTTCTGCAATGAAAACAATCTTGACTCGAGTTTCAGAAGAAAAGGAAAAGAAAGAGAGCAATATTAACTTTTCGAGTTGGAAAGTAAAGAAATGAAATCTCAAATTTTCCCTTTTTCTGGCTAGGACAGGAAGGGTGCCAAGTCAATAGTATACAGTTGTACATCTAGACACAATACAAAAAGCTGCATTAGTTGATAATCCATGATAAGTATATGGTTTATCACTTCACAATTCTTTACACCTTTACTTTGGACAACAGGTAACGGCGAGCTTTGTGGACCACCATTCGCGGAGTGCAAGACAAAGATCCCTACTGCTACCATCGTCATGGTAGCGTTAGTGGTCGTTGCAGCCCTGGCAGCAATCACTACAGCTTTCATTATCCTACAAAAATTTGGACCATCTTCAAAGGAAACCATTGAGGTACCACCCTATAGAAACGTAGTTTCATCCAACCATGATCAAATGGAGCAAGGTGTAGGCAGTGCTGCAACTACAGTCAACACCAAGAAAGTTGATTCATCTCTGAAGCTAACTTTCTTGAAAGACGACGCAGAAAGGTTTGACCTGGCAGAGTTGTTGAAGGCGTCTGCGGTGGTTCTTGGTGGTGGGGTGTTTGGATCTTGCTATAAGACCACTATTAGCCGCCAGAAAATACTCGTTGTGAAGAGATGCAGTCAAATGAATAACGTAACACAAGATGAGTTCTGCAAGCATATGATGAAATTAGGAAAGTTGAATCACCAAAATGTCGTACCACTTATCGCATTCTACTATAGAAAAGAAGAGAAACTACTTGTTGCACACTATGTCGAAAACATCAGTTTGGCTGTTCATCTTCACGGTAAAGTAGCTAGCAAACCCCTTTTTGGTTCATTCTTAATTCATGTTCTTGTAACTAATGTGTTAATGATAAATTGGAAAAAAAAATTGATACAATCCTAATCTAAATCTTTCAATGACACAATTTAGAAGCATCTAATCCCTGGAATGATTCGAAGAGACTCATTCGACCCATGACCCGTCCCTAGTTGATTGAAGTATATATTAGACACCTCCGAGATTAAGCATTTTACAAAGCATGGGTCTAAACTGCCAGTATTGATTATAACAATATACAAAGCATTTTACATTCTAACCGTGATAGAAATTGTCTCAGGAAGTCGGTCGCAAGTAAAACGAAGCCTAGATTGGCCTACTCGATTAAAGATTGTTAAAGGAGTAGCAAGAGGGCTTCTTCATCTATACCATGAGCTGCCCAGTCTAATTGCACCTCATGGTCACCTCAAATCATCAAATGTTTTACTAAATCGAGAATTTGAATCACTCCTCACAGACTATGGTTTGATTCCTATAACCAATCAAGAACATGCACGAGATGTCATGATCGCCTTCAAATCACCCGAGTACAAGAACCATGGTCGAATCACAAAGAAAACAGATGTATGGAGTTTAGGGGTGCTGATTCTAGAGATCATGACTGGCAAGTTTCCTGCAAACACTTTCAGCCAAAGCAAAGGCGGAGATGTGGAGCTAACAAACTTTGTTGATTCTATGTTTAAGGAGGAGATGACAGTTGACATGTTTGATAAAGAGATAGGAGAGTTCAACAAACATAATGAAGGGGAAATGCTAAAGTTGTTGACAATAGGGTTGAGTTGTTGCGAACCGAATGTAGAAAAGAGGTGGGACATTAAAGAAGTAGTTGATAGGATAGAGGATGTAAAAGAAAAGAATGAAAATGACATAAAGAATGAAGACTAGTGACCTCAATATCAAACAAGTAACACAGTTGCTCATCCATCACCGATGTAGGTGGTGACTCCATGCTTTAAGATAGCAATGTTCAATGAATCTAAAGGGGAATCTTGCATGGAGTTTTGAGGTCCAGATAGAAAGGCTATCTTTGAAGGAGTGACCTCTCCAAGGGTTTGGGATGGAGTTTGTGCAATGATGTTGTCATAGTTTTGAGAAGGTTTTAGTGGGATTTGGATCATAAAGACAAAGCATGAGGGGTGAAGTTACACTAGGTACATTTGTCTGTTTTCAACTTTTTGTAGTTAAAAAAGGTGTAAAAAATTGAAAATTCTAGCATATAGTTTTTATTTAATTACAAATTAACATTCTTTTGGCTCCTTTACATATAGTGTGTCTCTGTTGCTCTTCAGTCCATAAAAATTAATTTTGACAAGATCATAGGAGAGTAGAGACATGTTGTTGAATCTAGATGTAATCTGGTGAATAATTTATAGGCAATCAAGAAAACTGAAACCAGGATTTTCTTAAACTGACATTACTGAACATAAAAAAAATCAGATTACTGATAACTGTTAGGGTGCCATTCCAGGCTCGGATAAAAGGGGTGGTAGAGGGTGGACTAGTCATGCAATATCATAGACAATATCTCAGAATCCTGAAATTTATAGGCTGATGTGGATTTTTGTGAATCATGTATTTAAAAATTTCAACAAAAAGCTTAATGGAGTCATGTAGATATTTCAACTTAATTGTTGATGTTCTCGCAACCTCTTAAACTAGAAGTTGTTATTCTCATTTAAATATTTAGCTTTGTAACTTTTGTAACAAATTCTACATGACATCTCAAGGAAGATGTCTGTAGCTTGATTGTGTAATCTTCCAAACTTCGACTTAAACATTTTTTCGCTACACATTGTGTGATCTAATGATACGTTTTATTAGTATGAGTTCTAACTTCCAAGGGATGTAACTCCAAGCATCTGAAAGTGAAGCCAAATCCTTACGGAAAACAAAACTATTACAATTACTAAAGTGTAAACAGACAGTATAGACCTTGAAGTTCAAATAAAAGTGGTACAAATTTATACTAATAATGATCATGGTTATGTGTAAGGAAACAAAAACTAGCTACATTGAAATAATGTACGTGATTGTTGGGTACTAGTTTAAACAAATTATCCCACAGAACCAAGCTTCACAAATTTGGGCCTTATCATTCAGGGCACGTAATTTTGAGTACAAAGGCACAACACAAGTAGGGGTGTGCAGACTGCAAAACATGGTCCAATCCTAACGGACAAAAGGAAAACCATATCAGACCAAAAACGAGCAACGTGTTGTGAAGTTCTTCATTACATTTTTCTCAAAAGTCGGTTCTTGGTTCCGTATGGTCTTAGAGCCCCAAAACTGAGTTATATACGATTCAAAAGTGCCCCAATAAATTTTTACTTAAAATTGTGATAACAATGAAAATGCCACAAATAAATCATATTTCATATATATAATATAGTATTTCAATACTCGTAATAAACAAAAGTTTTATATACAGTAATCTCCGAGATGTGGATGTAGTTAGATAAACTTCAAATGACTTTGGCCTGATTTCTTTTTAACTATTATAATTATTACCTATCTATCTATATCTATACTTTTATATAAGTCTAACTTGGGCTTTGGTCTTAATGTTAAATTTTAAAATCACAAAACTAACCTATTTATCCCTAATAGTATTCAATATACAAGTTACATTCAAAAAAGTTAAATAAAAATGAATTAACTAATTATCGTTAAAACAATACAATTAAGTAACATACATATACTTCAATTAAGGTAACATTTAGTCTCAATGTTGATAATACTTTTTGCAACACTTTTTAAAATATATTTTGATTTTTTTTAATAATAACTTGGAAATGTTTTTAAATTTCAAAAGAATGTTATAACTTATAACATTATCACAAGTTATTATAATAAATTAAAAAGTATAATTGTCTTTTCCGGGTGTTTCGATTCATGTATATATGGATTTGTATATGGCATGCTGACAACCGAAAACTTAGACGTTGCATTACATGAAATATTATATGTAACTATGGTATATATAAAATATCTTATGTTTCATTATCCACAACCAACACATTTAATCACGATGTTTTGATACGCATACCATAATAATTTGAGATAAAACATAACCCAAGTTCACCCATTTATATATAAATTCTGGATTGTCATCGAAGATAAGTCTCTAACCTACAAGATTTACAAAGTTGTGCCTAATATCTAACGACATCAAATAATGAAGAGGTTAAATTATTGCCATGGCTGGAAAAACTATTTTTTTGTATATGTGGTCTTGTAACTTTATATAAGCATGATCACTATGCTTATGTAATTAACATCTTCAGGATGGATCATAAGTACCTCGGCTAGACTAACCTTAACCAACTGAAGCAGGCTAACTTTAAGATAGAGGAGCTGTTAATGGCTTATGCGAGTAGGATTTGGAAGAGACTCAACAGCTGCTAATGGATTCACTTGATACGAGAATGCAAGCTGCCACAAGTCTATGATGGTTTTCTTCACAAACAAAGCCTTGGCATTGAGAATTCTGTAGCAACAAATATACTTTGATCAAATATCATGACACTTTATAAGGGTAACCAATGACTTGATGTCAATTGACATTTGATATCTTACTTTGAGTTTAGTCACCAAGAATTAATATGAGAATGAGTCGAGATTAATGATTATGAAATCGTTTAAAAGGGTTTAAAAGGTTAGACAAATTAGAAGCCCAACATGTGTTCAAATGCTTACAATGTCCTAAATTGTTGGGTTTTATTGGTGTATGTTGTTCTAAATATAAGCACAACTGCACAAGCAATTGTTTCTAGCTAGTTACTTGATAGAGAGTAGTTGAGAAAACAAATATTTTTACCCTGTTATTGTATACTTCTTCCTCCGCAAAAAATAATAAATGAGAAGCACTGACATTGTCAACAAGATACTTCCATTTGAAACCGCAAATCGAACACTGCCAAACTTTAAATTAACATTTCGGAACAACCAAAATGTAGAAACATGTTGCGCAGAATATCTCAAAATAGCTTGTTTTGCTGCATCATTCTCATCACGTTGTTTCCCAGCTTGTTTCCCAGAACTATTCTCATCTGTTAGTGAAGATGATGCTTGAGATCCCGTATCCTTGGAAGAGTACATGGAGTGTAAACGCCGTAAAAATTCCTAAAGTTGAAACAAGCAGAACTGGTCAATAACGGAGTCCATCATAAAAAGTGGAGGTGCCAATTTGACCAATTTACTTATAAATAAGTTGACTTGAAAAGAAACCGGTCAAACAGATCATTGTATATAAAAAAAAATCTTAGAGGAAACGATCCAAACAGGTAGATGGTCATACCTAGACTTTAATTTTACTGCACAAAACCTCCTAAATCATCATATATAAGCAATATAATCTTTTCGACTCTTTGTAATCATATTTGACACATTACGTTATTACAATATACATATTAAAAAATTATGATTTTGGATAACAAGTTCGGGTCAACCCAGCATGCCTTCCCATATGACAGGTCATTTTGACCAGAATCTGTTACAACCCATCACCCAACCAGCCGAACCCACCCATTTTGCCACCTCTAGGAAAATTTAACCCAAACCAATCAGCCAATGCCCATCTAAAATAGATAATCTCATCGTGCCATTTGAACATCTAGATAATCTTACTTTTATATTTGATATATAATAGTAGAGCAGAACTCTATATGACTGAAAACTCAGAACCATCAAGAAAAGTATTTCTAATGTCGCTATGTTGGCGTATTGTTGTCTAAGGCCACTAAAAGGCTGCTGTTTCCAGGGCCTGATTTGTTTAGGTTAAGCAAGTTTAGCAACCCTAATTATGTAGCCTATATAATCATCTCTTGTACATGTATCCTTTTGTGAATATCAATATAAAACTTGTTTGGCCCCCATGGATTAGTTCACATAGTTTAGTGTGAGATACCACGTTAAATCTCTAATGTCCTTCCTTTATGTAATTTTCTGGTTCTTGTGTGTGTGTGTGTACGGTTTGTTGGGTCTTGGATTCGCTGACCAGACTTGGTCGCTCACGTGTGTCGTCAGCGAGTCATCAGCGGGTTGTATGGGTTGTATGCTGCCCAATTTGTTGGTCAAGGCGGGAAGATTTCAAACCAGATGAAGACAAAAGTCACATGGTGGTTTATCCAACTGTAATTTGCCTTGTATGGTAAAGGTACAGTTGGGACCAAAACAAGGGTTTTCTCTTACATACCCGATTTGGTAAAGAAGACAAAGGCTCCTGCATGCAAGTACTTCGGGCCAATGGAACGTCGACAACCACCATCAAGTCACTATCAAAGGAAGGCTGTGTTGCCCTAATTTCCCTCTATAAAGCAACACAGCCGCAACACATTGTGTGTTTGTCACCATAAAAAGTGTGTGTCACTTTACTTGTAATTGTTCAAGTTTTTAGTGTGTCTAGACTTAGCAATTACTTTGTTCATTTGTATTCTTGTAAGTCAAGTTGTAATATCGACCATGTATTCATCGTTTAATCAATGATACATATGATTAGAGTTGCCTAGATTCCTTGCATTTGAACTTGTTATTGTTCTTGTTATTTACTTTCTGCCTAGTTAATTATAATACAAGTTGTGCATTCGTGGACTGAAACGGTTTATTTCCTTGCTAATGACATTTCTTTTGCCGCTGGTGAGAAACAAGAAGATTATACGGGATAGGAGCAGTATGGAAAGAATCTGGATTAACGTTACAATTGACTATAATTGGCAATTACAACTCATTTACTTATAAATGGTGTAAATCAGGTAGTGTTTTACTCCGAATGGGTCAAATAAAAAAAAAAGCTAAGGAAGAATGGGTCAAACGGAATTTATGTAAGTCGGGGTGTATTTTTGATGCATAAAACTCTTAAATAATTTTATATAAAAAAATAAATAAAAATCATTCATATAGCTTACGTAATCATATAAGACACACTAGTGCAAGAAAGCGAATTGATGTAACACTTAAAATTTTGTAAGAATGCTATTTTACCATACCTGCCGTTTGTCCTCAGGCAATGCAGCTTTCTCAACCCATGAGATGGCCAGATCAGTACCTCTTAAAATCCCCATAAGAAGTGTTATATAAGCCTCAACAACTTGAAGGTATGCATCAATGTCTAGAAAGAATCTACTACTAGAATCTTTTGTGTAAGATGTATTTGCTTCTAGACTTGCAAGAGCATAATGTTGCTCGTCAACAAAGCTCCACTGGCTCAAAAATTCCTCAAGAATCTTTTGAGCACCACCGGGGTTTTCTAGTATCTGAAAACAAGCCCTGAACAAGTATATTCCTTAGAATACACGCTGATTGAAATAGATTGAAACTCAACAGGGTGTTTGGATTTGACTTTTACAACTAACTATTAGAGCTATAAATCACAATGATCAGTTTCTAATGTCTACATTCACAAATTCCATTTCTGATAATCAGTTTTAGATGATGTGTTTCATAGCAATTGCAAAGTAACTTATTCAGAGAATTTTATTCAATTTCACAGCCTGTGACCTGTCTCTACTTATGTCACACCATGTCAGTTTTCGGTAGTTTTCTTAAATGATTATAATTTGCAAAAGAGTTAAACATCTAATAGCTAAAACTTCAGACAGCAGAAGCACATCCTCACACTAATTTCTAAAGCCCGGTTTATCACGAGGTCACGGCCAATTGTTTACTTCTTACTATTCAATATCACATAATAACTTTCAAAATGCAATTCCAAACTCCTCCGTATAGAAGTCGGCATCTTTCAAAAGCATGCACATAGAAGCTCTAAGTAACAAGTATTATGCATACACTGATGGAAATCACTACTCATCACAACTAGCATCATTAACATCACAAGTACGTCAGGTACTTGGTACTGTATAACAGCATACAACCTAGACGTCTTCTGTGATGTTTATGATGGACAACATCTGTAATGCATATATTCATCTATGTTACTATCATGCAAAGATTGAGAAATACCCGGCAAGAAAAACTTGGACTGGAATGGAAGTGAGTGAACCATAAAGCTGTGTCAACTCTGTCATTATCACTGATGTTCTAGAAAACAAAAAGTATTCATTAAATGTTGATTAGTACTTGTGGATTTAGACTAATGAAATAAGATTATTATGAGTTGACTTCATATATAATCAATAAGCATAAGAGAAACCCAGATTAGTTCATCATTTTAAGGTTGATTATCTATGGGATAAAAACAAAAGATTCAAAGACAGGTGTGACCAATCACAAGAACAACATGCCAGCATAAAGTAAGTTCTTTATATCACAAATTCCAGATATATGTACAGGACTGTGACAGTGTGACTATTTACACATCCAATACTTGTTAAACCGGCTTAACAACTTCAACGTGTATAGGCCAATATACCATAAACAAGTGGACAACTACTAACTGACTTTTCAGCCACTTCTAAGAATTCAACTTTTTCTTGATCTTTGACTTTAACTGACATGGCTTTGGGAATTCGACCCAAGCTTATTAGATTCATATTATGGCTCGGAATTCTAGATTATTCATATTATTAAATATAATTTATAATAACTGTTGTTGCTTTTTACTGAGAAAAAAGTAGTTATATTATGTTAATGGTGCACGGCATTTGAGTTTTTATATCTTTAGATCTGAAAAGTTATGTTTTCTTTATATAATGAGCATGTTTGGTAAGAAGATTTTGAGGGGCTTTTAGGAGCTTAAAGCCCCAACCTTTTAAAAACAATGCCCTTTTAAAAAATAGCATTGCTTTGAATGATATTGTGAAAAAACTCCCCAGGCCCAAAAAGTTCCTAAAATCCCTTAATAGTCTTTAAAATGAAAGCTTCTCTAAGGAGAGCTGGAAAAAAAAACATATACCGGCTCCAATGCCCAGCTTGGAGCTTTTTTGCCAAACATCCCACTAACTAGATATCAACTCTATTATTTTCAGCTATGTTATTTCACTTATATATTACACATGAATTTTTTTATTATTTTAACATATATAGTTATTTGAAAAAGCATAATGTTAACTTTTTTATTTTTAGTTTTGTGGATGTTACAAGATAAATATACAGAGCATATGTGTCATTTGTAATGGCGATATATAAGCTTTTTTCCCTTGACACTTCTATTTTAATATCGTGAATATTATCACATATCAATGTTTTAGCTGTGAGTGTTTCAATTTTCAAACAAGTTAGATGTATATACAGTCTTTAGAAAAATATCATTTTATCAATGATCAAACATCATCCAAAAGCTGTTATATACTAGTGTAATTTTTATTTATTTTACCTGTCATACACTTATATCTATATATCAGATATCTTAAATTTACTTTATGATAGGTGTGCCGTGTGTTAGCACAAGTGCACTACTATTTCATACCTGGTAGTTAAAAGTAGCCAACATGAGAGGGGATCATTTCAGTATTATGAAACATTTATGAACGTGTGTGATGGGAGAGAATAACGATCGTAGGTAAAAATCGTGCAATGAATCATTGTATAAAGAGGTCAATCTTGCATCTCACTCTCTACCCATACTGTTTTTCTTTCCTTAATAAACTATTTCAGTTGCCTAGTTTATATTCAGCTTCATCCTTGTCCATAACTTCAAATTCAAATACTGCCACTTAGAAATACTTTATACATCCAACATATTGCAGCTTAACATCTAGAGAAACAAAAAAACAGTCATTCTAAATGGCCATTAACTCGTGTGAAAGAAAGACATTGATGACTGCATCTGCAATCTCCATGATCATAAGAATTGGGTAAATTGAAAAAATTAACCCACAAAGAGAATGGCTCAAATAAGTCGACTAAATTAAACGACTCATATAGTCAATCTAGACGGTCAAATAAGAAGCCAAGCTCCTAAATGGTCTTTAATCTTTATTCAAAAATGGAGAACTTTGTTGTACTAATTTTGCTTTTGTAATCATACCTAATAAATAATAATAAATAAATGGTCAAAAAACCGTTAAGGTTCAACCCCACCCAACCCATCCTGACATATACCCAAAAGTTACTTAGGTTGACCCATCACCAAACCCAGCCATCAATAACTAAGTAGCAACAGGTATAATCCCAACATCGAGCTAGTAAGAAGCTGTACAACAATGAAATTAGTGAATACCTCCCAAGTTCCTTTAAGGACTGCACAAACACCATCCCAGCCGACTCCAACATGTCATTGAGTTCAATATCTGGTATAATTCCTTGTTCATCACGTAAACGTTTCAGAACACGTGAAGCGGTTGATGATGCTTCTTCAAACATAGAAGAAACAAGATAGCTGCACATTCATTGTAAAAGAGTTTAAAATTTTGCATTCCCGAAACTCACACATTAAATAAAGTATAATGTTAAAAGGATGTTCTTTTGTGTAATACAAAGTTTAATCTTTTCGAAATGTAAGATCTCCTATACTACAAATAATTAAGGGGTGCTTGGCTTAGCATACAAAATGTATTGTGCTTTACACTTTCTACCATTTTACGTAAACGGAGAGGGATCACTATTCAGACTACCCACGGAGAGTCGAGAATTTAGTTCTAATGAACGAGGCCTATCCGGTATTCCCGTGACCCTTTCCTAGACTATTTCCAGGCCATCCCAAGATACCTAGGGAAGTTAAGCTCTGGCCTCATATGAGACGTTCACTTTTCCAACCACTAGACCACCTATGAAATCGTTCTGCCTTTCGTAAACAAGCTAAAACAAACACCCGTTAAACTTCCATACCGTCGATATTATATCTATCCTATGACCCTTTCATCCAATCACCGGTTTATTTAACTATGTGGCACATACACTGGCACGCCATCTCCTACATTAACATAATATGCATCACCTTACCGCTTTACACATACATATAAGGTCACATACATAAAATAGTAGCAAGCAAAAAGTTCAATACATTCTTGAATAAATACCCTTAATTCAAAACCTTATAATCTTATCGACGCTTAAAAAAACCGCTTACGAGATAATCAGCCTATTTAACCCCAAAAAATTTTGAAACAAAATATAATCAATACTACCTCAAAAAGTCAACATGTGTTATGTAGAAAAAGTTATAATTACTAACTAAAGATTGTAAATTTAAGTGCAATTTAATCTTAAATAACAGAAAATAAAGATTATAAAATGAATATATAAATTTAAGAAATAATATAAAATTTGGGAATTAAAAGTTAGAACCTTTCAGAGAGGTCAATTTCTTGCCAAATTGACTCACTTGTCACCGGAGTTACAGTGACATCTGGGTGGGTTGTGACGGATGTTTCGGTGGTGGCTGACATGGCCGGAAAAGGGGTCGCCGGAGAATCGGATGGTGGTTCGTTATGATGTGGAAAAAGGGGAGTCCTTCTCACAATTGGTTCGGATAAACACTTTTTAACCTGACAAACTGACCCTTTTATAACTTTATCTTTTACTGTTTATGGTTAAGATAAATAAAAAAACATTACATTAGTAAATTAAAAATTATACTCGTATTAATTAAAAATATTATAATAACTAAAATTTTATAAAATTAAAAAAAAAAAGAAAAGAAAAAAGAATAGTTTATATTAATAAAAAAAAAATACAATGCACCTTAGATATGTGTTTAAGGTGTCTTTTAAATGCCTTAGAGGTGCTTGAAGCATTTATTGTGTTGTAAATATTCCCAATAGATGATTTTTGCCTAATATGAGCTATAAGGAAGTCTATGGACTAGTTTTGACATATGTGAAAACTAAAAAACGGGATTAAGGTTACTAATCGGATCATTAGCCCCAAAATCATATTTCACTCTTATCATTTGAACCCTAGAGCTGCCCCTCTTTTTCTTGAGAAATCCTAGTGTATTTCTTGCGATTTCGGGTGGATTTATGATCAATCGATGCACGTATTCGATCTGTTAATCATCCTCCAAGGTATAGATGGTAATCCTTGCTTATTATCACTCATTATCACCTTTATAATTCGTTCATACCTGGACGTATTGAGTAATGGTTGAATGCAATCGTTTTGTGGTTAGATTTGACAATTTCGGGTCAATCAGTGATTGTTATTGCAATCATTTAGTATCTAGAGATTTTCTGCAGGTATGAAATCATTGTTAATGTCATTTTAATGTTCAAATATGCCCAATATTGGGTTCACACCTAGTCTAGGTCATTAGAGGATAAATTGATGTTAAAAACATGTGTTTTGATCGATTCGGTAACCTAAAACGTTTGTTAATGTGATGCAAATCAAGTAGGGGTTAATCAATGATTTCATTGCATCATTGTGGTCTTAAAATGATGAATTTTGAGGTACAAAAGTTATTCATATGGTTTGCGATTGTTTGGTTTTGATTGGCTTTCGTTTTGAATGAAAAACAAATGAAGGTTGTTGGTTCGTCCGGTAGGTGCGACACATCTCTAAAGAGGGTGCGGTGCACCTAGTGTTTTGAGGGAGGTGTGGTAATGTGTCATCAATTAGTGCGGCGCCCCTTGAGATAGGTGCGGCGCACATTGGATTGCCGAGAAGGAGTGCAATGAGGAGTGCGTTATGGAGTGCGACACACCTATGTCTAGTGTCACAGGGTGCGGTGCACCCCTCTATTGAGTGCGGCGCACCTAGTGTATTTTATGTTGAGTTTTTGTCATTCGATGCTTAGATCATTCGTGCTTCATTATAGGTTTGTCGGGTGTACTTATGAAGCACCGTAAAGCTTACTTTAAGTTGTTGTGAGCCCATATAAGGTAAGATACACTACTTTGACACGTTGAGGGTTCAACAAGCATAGTTTTCATATAATAACTTCCCCAAATGGTATCTTGTTTACTTATGGTTAATCGAGATTACACGGGAGGTGATTGGGCTATGTATATGCATATTGAAGCTTGAAATGCTACCCCAAAGATATGTAACGTTAAGAGTTGATATGATATGATGTGAAATGATATGAAATGAAATGCTTTGAGATGTTATGAAATACGATATGTAATGAACTATCTTATGCAATGAAAGATGATATGTAATGATATATGATATGCAATGACATATGATGTGTAAGGATATGAGACATATGATGATGTTTGTGATGTAACAATGTATGACATATAATGATGCATAATATGTATATGTGCATGTGTATATGTGAGATATGATGATTACATGACTTGTTCATCTAGTTCGCTAGACTTATTAAGTTGTCATGACACGTGCACGTTTAAGGGCCCAAACGTTAAGATGAATATGTGATAAATGTTTAGGTAATGTGGACACCTAAACTATATGTGATGTAAAACGAGCTCGTAAATGATGTGAAAGTGTTAACCCGTACTTGCCCTTGCCCATCGGGTGTGTATATGTGGTTGCTCGGGTGGCTCATTGCAACATAATTAAGTGGTAGAGTATCTCCGGGTGGCCTGATTACCCACCAATGTCATTGAACATACAGACTACTCTTGGATCGGTTTTTCCTTTCCTTAACGACAAAGATGGATTGCCGAAAGGTTTCACCATCGAGTCGGGTGTGAGGGTTGTTGTGAGGTCTTATGACCACCAACACATAAACTTTCACCTAACGTGAGATGTGTGGCATAAATCACACATAATTTGATTTGATGTGAACGTGAGATATGATATGTGTTGCAAACATGAGATGTGATGTGTGATGTGGATAGGCACAATTAGGTTTGATAATCCTATGATGTTTAATGTAATGTGAGATGATGTTATGCTATGACTTGTCCCTTAACGATTATAATATATTATTTCAAATATTGAAACGGACAAATGCTTTATAAACTATGTGTTATCTTACTTAGCTAATTCGTTAGCTAACACTTGTTTCTTGAAATGTGTTGTTCCCTCAGGTTTAGTATGCTTGAGCTAGATGACGATAAAGTGCGAGGCATGAGTAGATTACAATGAAGCTGGCTTTAGTTTACCCATAGTAGCTTCCCATATTAGACATATTTTTTTGTCTAGACATTGATGACTTGTAAATACTTTGATGTCAGTTGTTTTATGTTGGACAACCATTGGATTTCCATTTGAACTATTTATGATGACATTGCTAGTAACATCTTTTGATAAATGAACCAAACAGGTCCTTTTGGTTTGGTCTTTTAAAGTTGTTTCTGCTATCTTTTGACGCCGTTAGGCAAAAAATTTTGAAAATTTATATTTTTAAACGACGGGTGTTACATGCTATGTAACCGTTACTTCCAATAAAAAAAATATTTAGCCAATTTTCGAATGTCATCCACCAGCTCGTCAGTTCACTAACGAAACCAAAACTGACGAGCCAAGTGAAAAGTCTGTGCCAATGAAATCTCCAGAACAAAGAGATTGGCTAATCCAACTAACGATACAGTTGGCACGGGTCTAAGATTATAAAAAATTATCCTCTCAATAAGATTCATCATATTATCATCTCACATCAACAATTTACAATGTTGATCTTCACAATGGTTAGAACATTTAAAGTTTTATTAGATAAATGTTAAACTTGAATTTAACTCTAACGGTCGCATTTAGATGTGATAAGCGCTACTTGTTTTCCAAGAAACCAAGGAAAACAGAAAAAACAATCAAATCATAATTTACCAAACTGTTTTTCACATTTCAAGGTGAAATCAAAAAACAACTTCTTATTGTTTTATACTTTCATTTTTCATTTTATAAATTTTAAAAACCTCAAATTATATTGGTTGGAGATTCTTCAAGTTCTTAACATGTTTATAACTTGAAGCCTTTATAAGTAACTTGAGGGGAGCCCTCCCAGTTATATTACCTTTCCTTTTACGCCCCCGCCCTCCGTTACTCCCCACCCTAACCCCACCCTACTCCACCCCTAACCTCCACTTAACCAAGTACTCTATATTAGAACAAGTATATTAGAACATGTTTTCTAATAAGAAAAATGAAAAAAGGATTTTCTACTTTTGAACATGTTTTCAAAATTTTCAATTGTTTTATAGAGTTGGAAAACTCTCCTTCATTTTCATGAAAATTAGAAATCATTTTCTACAACTAAACACGCCCTAAGATATTCAACGTTTTGAATCTTTCCAAGCTGTATAAGTGATGTGCGAAATCTAGCTTTAAATTTATAACATGATTTACCGAAAAATACTGATAACTACACACTCACAGGCAGTGTACCTGATCGTATGCAGTATAGTGAAAAATGGTAAGCCGAGATCGTTCGCAAAGACTTAAACAAGCATTTGTAAAAACGTTTAATGATTCAAGTAAAATGGGGGGGTTTTTGTGGCCGAGTCGCCACAATGCAAGTAGTTAGTTGAAAATTAGTAATCCCAAAGGATTAATCGAAAAAGAGATTTTAGTTTAAAACAAGAATTTAAAGGTCATCCATCTTGATTTCGCTCAACAGAATGTTAGGATTGCACTTTTGATGAAGTTCAAATTCAATTTGGTGATTCAATGACCGAGACTCAAATCTATTGCCAAACCCCGTACCCGTCAAGTTAACAACTTATTTCATTCTCTTGTAATAACTAGTTTCATTATTAAGACCGGTACCCCGAGACGCCTTTTAATAACTTCCCTAGTTAAACAATGGTTTTGGTCATTTTAGATAACAATTTTGCCTATCGATTGTACCCAACCGTCAATCCATTAATTCTTATCAACTATTGATTACCCTCTACCGTACCCGTCATAGAACCAATTGCTTCTGACTAAGCAATCAAAATAACTTATACCCAAATCCTAGTCGTCACTAAGCAATGAATACAAATTATCCGCAATCAATAATTGAATAACAAAGAATCAATAGATTAAGTTCACGACAAAACGTTAAATCAAATCACTTGAATTAATAAATATTGCGCAATCCCTACATAATGTCTCACTCCATCAAGATGGATGAAAGGGCGATTAGCCACTCATATTAGATATGAAATAACAAATCAAAACGAAAGAATTCATTGTTACTGAATACAAAGGATTGAAAAACGAATAACGAAATGATTCCGAATGAGTCTTTGATCCTCCACAATGATGAAAAATAAGATAAACCCTAGGAAAAGCTCTTAAAATCGTCTGAAAAGTGAAAGATAGATTTTTGGAATGCTTTTGCAGCTATTTATATGATTCAGAAAACTGGACAGATTCGGCGCCCAGGTGCGTCGCACCTCACTAAGTGCGTCGCACTTTCCTTTTGACTTTTATTGACTTTGACTTCGTTGACTGGCCTCTTGTCGCCTATAGAGAATGTGCGTCGCACTTTGACTGAACTGCGAAGCACTTGTTTCCATGACAAACAAAACGGCGACGCACTCCATGAGGTGTGTCGCACTCTTAGGTTGACCAGCATTGACCTTTGACCAGTCTTGACTTTCTTCGATTCTTTACATATGAGCCACATGAAATATCCGTAAACACCCATTTTGCTCCAGAAACTCTGTTTTCTGCAAAATATCGCTTCGGTACCTGTTTTCCACCTGAAACACTAACAAATACCATAAACGCACCAAATGTATACGAAAATGACTCGTAATCCTCACTAAACGACACTTTAAGCTATGGGAAATGGGCATAAAAATACGACATATCAATAAGCATCAAAAGTTTCTTTACTATGGTTCAAAATTTTTTAAATCTCCTCATATTTAATAAACCTCAATTTAAACGCATTAGGTTATATGTCGGGGTTATTGCTTTAGTCATGGTTCTAAAACAAGGATACGACTCCGCAGAATGCAATCGAAGAGTAGAGAATTGCGCCTCAAGCGACACAATTCTTCTTTTTTTTTTTGTTATTTGTGGGACTTGAACCCATAACTTCACCACTACTAGCCCCTCCCTAAGGTGTTCTTCATCTTTCTCATCTTGGTTGTAGACTTCGTCATGGATAGACAACCTCCCATTTATCATCTATGCTCATTAAAAAAAGGGTGGATGAGATTTAGTGGACCCATTTAAGTGCATGTTTGTAGAAAGTTTTGTAGTTTTTGAATTGAGGATGAGGTACGTAAAGATGAAAGTATTATAAGGATGTGATAGTTTTCGAGATTTTTTTTTCTTTTCTAAATTAGTGTAGTAGATAAACTTATTTATCAAATTAGTGAATTTTAACTAACCCTAACCCTCATTTCCTCCCCCTCCCATCTCACTTCACTCCCTCTCCTCCCATTTTCTCTCTTATGGCCGCCCCCCCCCCCCTCTCCATCAACAAAATCCGGCCGACCATTCACCACCATCCACCATCCATTTCTTCATTAATCTTTTAGATCTTGACAAGTTTTGGTTGGATCTATGTTGTTCTTCATCTAAAATCCGTTTTTATTGTATATATATACATATTTTTCGGCCATATAATTATATAAATATATTAGATCTGTAAAATATTTTATATATATATAGATCCGGAAATATTATTTATGTATATCTTTAAATCGTATGATGTATGTATATATATATCTATAGATCCGAAATTTATACAAAAATATATATTTAAATCGGTTTTGTTATAAAAATATGGATTTGAATCCGGAAAGTGTTACTAAAACATATATATTTCGGTTTGTTAAAGTATTTATGGGTGTATATATAATCGAGATCTTTAGGTTCGTGATGTTTGAACCGAAATCCTCTTAGATCCGGAAAGTTTATACATTTTTATACATATTTCGGTTATATAAATATATATATATATATAAGGCTATAGATCCGAAAACCTTCTTAGATCCGAAAAGTATGGACCAAAATCATCCAAATCCGGAAACCTTATAACCGAGATCCATGAAATCCGTGAACAAAGATCTTAAATCCATCATCTTGGGTAAGAGTTGTGGTGTTGTTTTTGTTTTCGGTATTGTATGCATTGTTATAAACCGAAAATTGTATAGATCTGTGGGTAAATTTGATTTCCGAGTGGTTCTTGTTGATTTTGGGATAGATTTAGACTTGTTCTTGGTTATTTTGGTTAGATATTACTTAGATCCGAATTGTCTTTGGTGAATTTGGTCTAAGAATGTGTTATTCGGGTCGGTCAAAGCTGGTCAAAGTTGTTTTCTAGTCGGTCAAAGCTGTTTTCTAGTTGGTCAAAGCTGTTTTCTAGTCGATCAACGTCGGTCAAACTTGGTCAAAGGGGGCAGAATTGTATTTGGTTTATTTTGGTCCTTTTGGTAATTTAAAGTTGAGCTATTTTGGTTCATTTTAGTATTTTGGTCAAAAATTAGATTAAGTTTTTGATTAACTCAAAATTAAGTTTTCTAGCCAAAAGTCAAAATTAGGATTTCTCGGTCAAAGTGAATTATGGTTAGTCATTTCGGGTCGTGTTTATGATGTAATCCAAAAATTGTCGTGACATCGGTGTTTTGTGGACTTATGACTATATATATACAATTATATGAAAGGATTTTATAATGACTATATAAAATGCAAAGATTAAAGGACTTTGTAAACACAGGTACAAATCATATGATTTTCGGACTTAATATATTTTACAAAGGCGTTTATATGGGGACTTGACGGGATATAAACAATAAAACGTGACATCGGAGTTAATATGGACATTAGACCTAAGTATATATATATACGGATTAATTAAAATGGACAATTTATATATATATATATACAGAGGAAAGTTATTTTTAGTACAAGGGTTTAAAAAAGTACAAAAAGTATAAGGTATTTCCTCCTTTTTCTTCCTTCTTCCTTCCATCTCCGACCACCACCACCACCATGATCATCTCCGACCACCACCATGATCCTCCGGCGACGGCGACCATCTCCGGCGAGAGTTACACATGTGTAACTAACTTACACATGTGTAAGTACAACTTTTTTTTTTTAGCATTTTAGGGTCTAAAATTTCTAGGTTTTTTCCTTCGCGAGACAATCACCACCAGCCACCATCATCTCCGACCACCCCAACCACGGCGCCGGCATCAAGGGCTTCGCCCGTACCGTAGCAAACCGTCACCATCTCTTGGATCGCCGCCCATCAAATCCATACGATTCCCATATGTGTCCCTTGACGGTCAGATTAGAACGGATGAGGGCCTCTGGCCCGTACCGTATCCACCCAAAAACGAACCTAATTCTCGCCGGAAAGTTAACTTACACATGTGTAAGTTGTAGTTACACATGTGTAACTCTCACCGGAGATGGTCGCCGTCGCCGGAGAATCATGGTGGTGGTCGGAGATGATCATGGTGGTGGTGGTGGTGGTCGGAGATGGAAGAATCAAGCATGTGTAAGTTAACTTAGACATGTACTTTTTGTACTTTTTTAAATGCTTGTACTATAAATAACCCACCCCTATATATACAAGGACTAATTTAATAAGAACATATGTATATATATATATATATAATACAAAGATCAATGGACTCGAAAAGACCAAATAAATTATACATCGGTATAATAGTAATTGATGACATTGATATTAAAATATGATTTATTAAAAGAAGTATCTCTTTTGGGAAATTTATAAGAACAAATGAGACTATTATATATTATGACGTTGACGAGATATAATGGCATTTCCTAAGACACTAGTATAAGACATGGACTTGTGCAATTAAGTAAGTACTTACTGGATGACTTGTGGACAATGTAGGGCTTTTGGACAGATAGTGTGCATGTTTCAGGTGTATATGACTGTTCGTGTTCTTGACATTGATCTAGAATACTTATGCTTGTGCTGCTTTCAGGTGAGTTTCGTAGCCCCTCTTTTTATAAGTTTTTGGGGTGAAAAGTATATTTGTTCTTTTTAAACAGTTTTGTCAATTTCTGTTATGTTCAATATTGAGCCTGTGCGTATAGAGTTACTTATGCCATTTGACGTGCTTCTGTCTTGTTGTATGTGTGTGATTATGTGTTTGTTAAGTCAAGATCTTTCCACTGAAGAACATTCTCATTGAAGCCGAAGACTGAAGTCTGACAAATAGCGGAGCTCACTGGAAGACTTACTAGATCTCCTGACTGGAGTCCTTGTCAGTGTTCTAGACCTTACAAGTCTGAACACTGATTACGAGGAATTGACTTTATGCCTTTACATGCCTTTAACCGGACAATCCATTTGTCTTTTGTTAAAAGCCTTACACGCATGTAAAGGTGGTTGGTTAATTAGAAGACAAGTCACTATCATGTGACTTTATTCTTGTACTTTAATCAATGCTTTTAAGGAATTAATGTAATTTCCTTAAATGCATGTAACCATATTTGTACGGCAAAAAGAATATTATATTTATTCTTTTTGCCTATAAATACCAAGTCACTTCCTCGTCCAAATAACATACTTTTGCAATTTGGTGCCTTTGCTCAAATACTCTCAATCTAAACAGTCATACTTCACAACTTTAAGTATTTTGATCAAAGAGTTTATTTAGCAAAGATTAGATCACTTGTAATTCATAGGTTGTTTAGATACTTACTTTGTAATATCTTGTTCCGCAACAACCTTGTATTTTATTTAACATCAATAAATAAAATACACTTGAAAATTACATTGTGTCTCACCTTTTACTTATTTGCTTATCTTTATATTGCTTAAGTACGTATTACGTTATATATATTCTTGCATTTATATTAATCGTAATACTAGTCCAATCTAGTGTTTACTTGACGTTTAATACTAGTCATCTCTAGTGATTACTTGACTTGTTATTCTACACTTGTGGGTTAAACCATCGAGTGAGGGACTTCACAATTGGTATCAGAGCAGAAGGCTAACATACTTGCCTATATCTGCATTCTCTCGATGGCCAACCCAGAGAATACACAAGGAAACCCTTTAAATACTGGACCTCCACCCATAAATGAATTTGAACAAACCAATGACCATGCTAACAATAATCCACCACCACCACCTCCTATTCCTGCTTCTCCACACGTGTATGTGCACTACTCGAATACTCCTGTTCCCAAATTCAGTGGGAATGGTGATGATTTTGCCACGTGGAAGGCTAGGATGTTATTACATGTTACTGGTATTGAAAGGAATATGCTTAAAATTTTAAATGAAGGACCCTATATTCCTAGAAGTCCTCTCAATCCACTTCTTGATCCAACTGGAGCAAGATCTGGGAGGGAAAAGAGAGAGGAACATTGGTCTGAAGAGGAAAGGAGACTTGTTAATATTGACACTACTTTAAAAGTCATGATCCTTGGGGCCGTTCCTGAAGCTCTAATTCCTACACTAGTGCTTTATCTCAGTGCCAAAAGCATGTGGGATGAACTAGTGAACCAGTATGAAGGTGGTGATGATACTATTGTTACCAGGAAAGTGGCTTTAAATAAGAAGTACGAGTCATTTTTTGCCCTACCCAATGAATCATTAACTGGTACCTACAACAGATTTATGTCTATCATAAACCAGTTAAGAGGGCTTGGGGTAGAAAAGGACAAGGACATACTTCTTGAAAAATTTTGTGATATTCTTCCTTCAAAATGGTCTCATATGATCGTGGTCTTGAGACAAGGTAAAACCTTGCATTCCCATACTCTGTCATCTTTGTATGGAGCCTTCAAATTCACTAATGAGAATCAAGCCCAGAGAATTGAGGCAAAAAAAAGATGCTATTAATCATACTTCCAGTAGTTCCCCTGTGGTTAGTCATACTGAACCACCATGTGCAGCATTAATGTCTTCTGACAATGTATTTTCTATGAAGAAGATGATGTCTGAATTAATGGATTCTGGAGTCATGAATAATATCTCTCCAGATTATGATGAAACTAATAGTGATGATCTAATGGCTATGATGGCTAAAACGTTTAACCGTTTCAAAGCCAGAGCCAGTAGACCCACTGGACACAATGCACCCAGTTCTTCCACTAATAAGACCAATTTGACATGCTTTAAGTGTGGCAGAAAAGGTCATTTCATGGAAGAGTGCAAGTCCAATCAGTTTGTCTCACAATCTGGTCCATCAACTTCTTATAACAAGCCTGATGATAGCTACAGATTAAAATACAAAAAGCTTAAGGCTCAAATTGCTCTCATGTTTGCAGAAAAGGATAATAATAAATGCATGGTGGCAAAAGAAGAATGGGTTCCCTCTGATGACTCATTAGTCGATGATGAAGAGGAAAGAGATTGTTGTTATATGGCTCTAGCTGATGAAGAGCATCTGGTGAAAGAAGGTGTCACATATGGAAGATGGGTGGACATTGTCATTAAAAAGGTAATAGATTATGACAAAGAAATTGATCCTGAATTAAAATTGGACATTGCTGAAGCTTTAAACTCTGATTTAATGTTTGTGGAAACTGTTCGTTCAGAAATGGCAAATAATTTTGAAACAGATTTTTCTGAAATGACAAACTTACAATCTAAGTTAAAAAAATCATATGATGTGAATAACATATGATGTTGCACGTAACCAGTATCCCTCCCAAAATCGTGCATATCTGGGGGTGATGTGAATGTTGCTGCATTAATACCTGTTGTTGACCGACTGCCTGAAGTGTTAAAACCTAGCACTATCTATGATGAACCAACAACACCCAAAACTTGTATTATTCCTCCTGTTCAATTGTCTGAGGTTAAGACTGGAGTTCCACAGATGAATGCTCCAGTCAATAAGGTTAAGCAGAATAAACCTTTGCCTCAATCATCTTCTAAAGAACCACAGGTTCAGAAAAAGAAGAATGTTGTTCCTCCACCTAAGCCAAAAGTACAGTCAACTGGAAAGGCTATGGTGTCATCTGAAGAAAATATTTTGTTAAGGCTAGAGAGTCAGTTTCAACTACTGGCTCGTCAAGTTCAAAGTTGTAATGCAAGAATTAACAATTTTGAGGGTACTTCATCTGGCCCTAAACAAAATACAAAACCTTTTTCCAAGAAAGAAAAATCGAGCACACCTATTGATAAGAAAAAGGTTTCAAAACTGTCAGCTCCAGTGGTGTTTACTGAGAAACCCACTATTTTTGAAAGTGAAATCAACCAGATACCTGCTGGGATCCATCCTTGTGGATCCAGAGAACCCATCAGTCGATGGGTTCGCAAACCTTTAAACTAATAATCTGGTGGATGTGCAGGATGATCGAAAGAAATATATTTGGTATCTTGACAGCGCTGCTGGCAGGACAATGACCAGATGTAAGACCCTGCTGGAGGAGTTCAAAGTTTCAGACGGACCCTCCATTACTTTTGGAAATGATGGTTCTGGAAAAACTGAGGGATATGGTGTTCTGAACAACGGTCAAGTCAAATTCAGACGAGTGGCTTATGTAAATGGGTTGAAGTATAATCTCATAAGTGTGAGCCAGTTGTGTGATGATGGCTACCAGGTGTTATTTAACATCTCTCAAGGCATCGTATTTAATAAGGATTGGAAGATAGTATTGATTGCTCCCCGAAAAGGGAATGTGTACATAATGGATATGGAAAGCTCTCCTTCAGAGTAGTGTTTCTATACCAAGGCTGATGAAGATACAAACTGGCTATGGCATAAAAGGTTGTCCCATTTAAATTTCAAAAATATCAACAAGTTGTCCAGAAAACAACTCACAGATGGGATACCTTTTGTCTCCTTCAAAAAGGAAAGGCCATGTCCAGGATGTGAGATGGGGAAGCAGAAACGTACCAGTTTCAAGACAAAACAGAATTTTAGCATATCTGAACCTCTTCATATGCTTCATATGGACCTCTTTGGTCCAGTGAATGTTCAGACTCGTGCTGGTAAGAAATATACCCTGGTAGTTGTTGATGAATACTCCAGATATTATTGGGTAATATTTCAGAATGCAATTGAACTCAAATACAAGCGAAAAGTGTGTCAGTTAAGAAGTGATAATGGAACAGAATTCCAGAATGCAATTCTGGAGAAATTCTGCACTGACACTGGCATCTCCCAGAATTTCTCATCAGCACACACACCAGAACAGAATGGAGGTGTAGAAAGAAAGAACAGAACGCTGATAGACGCTGCCAGGAGTATGCTTGCTGAATTTGGTCTTCCTAAAATGTACTGGGCTGAAGCAATTCCAACCGCTTGTCATACTCAAAATCGCTCAGTATATGTGAAGAGACACAAAAAGACATCCTATGAAATATTGAGAAATAGAAAACCAAATATTGGTTATTTTCACGTTTTTGGATGTCCAGTATACATCCTGAACGACTCCAGTCAGTTAGGCAAATTTGATGCCAAAGCTGATGAGGGATATTTCTTAGGATATTCAGCCATTCGCAAAGCCTTCAGAGTCTACAACAAGAGACTGGAAAAGGTCTAGGAGTCAATACATGTCACATTTGATGAGTCAAATGAAGCAATCAATAAAAGGCCAACCCTTAATTCTCCCCCAGAAAGTCCAATTATCTTTGGTGAATCTGATCCTATCAACTTAAATAAAGATTCATCTGAAGATGCTTCCAGTCATCCTGACTTGGAACCAGTGCAATTTGAAAAACCTCCCAGTAATACTTCATTCTATCCTTCAATAAGTTTCAAACTACCCTCTGAACTTGTTATTGGATCAGATGTTCGTACTACTCCTCCAGTATCAGATTCAATTGATTTTGAGCCAGTAATCCAAGAAATGCCTTTAAATGAAGAATTTCATGATGCAAATCGTGATCTTACAGATTCTGATGAAGATGCTGAAGTTGTCTGGCAAGATCCTACTCCTGAAAATCAATTGAATTCTTGCACTGATATTGTTGTAAGAAACAATCCTGGTCAATACTCTAAGTGGACAAAAGCTCACCCAATCAACCAGATTATCGGTGACTCCAGTAGAAGGGTTCAGACCAGAAGTGCCTCTAATGAACAATGTCTATATGTCAGCTTCTTATCACTGATGGAATCGAAGAAGATTGACGAGGCAATGAATGACCCAAGCTGGGTGATAGCTATGCAAGAAGAGCTTCACCAGTTCGAACGAAATAAAGTTTGGAATCTGGTTCCTCCTCCAGTTGGCAAGAAAGAACCAATTGGAACCAGATGGGTCTTCAGGAATAAGGTTGACGAAGATGGTCATGTGCTCAGAAATAAGGCCAGATTGGTGGCACAAGGGTACGTCCAGACAGACCTTGACTTTGAAGAATCATTTGCACCAGTAGCAAGATTAGAAGCCATCAGAATGTTTTTAGCCTTTGCTGCTCATCATAAGTTCAAGGTCTACCAGATGGACGTAAAAAGTGCATTTTTGAATGGAGAATTAGAAGAAGAAGTTTTTGTCAAGCAACCTCCAGGCTTCATTGATGAAAAGCATCCACATTGGGTATATCGTCTGGACAAGGCACTGTATGGCCTCAGACAATCCCCTCGAGCCTGGTATGATACTCTGACCAAACACTTATCAGAAAATGGTTTCAAAAGAGGTGCAATTGACAATACCTTATTTATTCTTCGTGAAAGAGGTAATCTTCTGTTGGTACAAGTTTATGTTGATGATATTATTTTTGGTTCTACTGATGAATCTTTGTGCAAGAAATTTTCAAAAATCATGTCTTCAAAATTTGAAATGAGTTTAATGGGTGAATTAACTTTTTTTCTTGGACTCCAGATTAAACAAACCAGTGATGGTATTTTTATTAATCAAGAAAAATATGTTAGAGATATTTTAAGAAAATTTGATATGAATTCTTCACCCTCAAAATCAACTCCTATTTCTGCACCTTTAACAATAGATTCAGACCCTGATGGGAAGCCAGTGAACACCACTGTCTATAGAGGCATGATTGGTTCACTAATGTAATTAACTGCCAGTAGACCAGATATAATGTTTGCAACATGTCTTTGTGCCAGATATCAGTCTAACCCAAAAGAATCTCATCTGGCAGCTGTAAAGCGCATCTTGAAGTACCTTAAGGGTACTCCCAGTTTGGGTCTTTGGTATCCCAAAGGCTCAGGCTTAGATCTAATGGGTTATTCAGATTCAAATCATGCAGGTTGTAAGATAGACAGGAAATCCACTACTAGTGGATGTCATTTCCTTGGTGGCAAACTGGTGAGCTGGACCAGTAAGAAGCAAACCTCAGTTTCTTTATCCACTGCTGAAGCAGAATATGTGTCTGCTGCCAGTTGTTGTGCTCAGATACTCTGGATGAAGCACCAGTTGCTTGATTATGGTATTAAGTATTCAAAGACTCCTATCTTTTGTGATAATACCAGTGCCATTGCTATCTCAAACAATCCAGTCATGCATTCCAAAACGAAACACATTGATGTCAGGTATCATTTTATTCGCGATCATGTAATGAAGAATGATGTTGAAATCCACTTTATTCCCACTGATAAACAACTTGCTGACATTTTTACAAAACCTTTGGATGAGAAAACTTTTCAAAATCTTGTCAGTGAGTTGGGAATGTTGAACCCTTAATCTGGAACCTTGTTATGAACGCCTTTGTGACACTGGCAGGGTTCTTTGATTCCAGATTTATAAATCTATACCAGTAAAGCTATCGAACGCCTTTGTGATACTATCTTTGCACTGATAGATTTATGGATCACCATTCTGGGAGGAAAAACTCAAACCACATTTTTTTTATATATATCTAAGTTTCAGGGGGAATTTATTAATTTTTTATCTCACTGGACAAATTTTTCTGAGAAATATTTCTAGTACCTTGTAAATGTGTCCCTCTCATTAATACTGGATAAGTTGATGTGCATGTTTGAAGTAACTTATGTTGCTTTGTAAATGTGTCCCTCTCATTTGTTTATATTAGTTGATGTGCGTGTTTGAGGATTACCAGAATGGTCAAATCTGGGTACTTACTGGAGTGTCCCTCCAGTGTACCATTAATGCATGTTCTACTGGCCTAATCCACCAGTGAAACTGAAGTGTCCAGTCAACCTCCAGATGCATTAAAATGAGTCTGTGTGTGTCAAATCATTTCTTTTTAATATTTAAGGTTAATGTATGCCAACCTTACAAATTTTTCATCTAGACAGTTACTGTTCAGCTTACGTAGCATGACACTTTCAATTTAAATGATGGTTTTTGTTACCTTGGGAAGACAAAAAGTGTTAGTGGGTAATTTTTGTGGGCTGTTAACCGTCATACATTTATGTGTGATGGGAAACATTAAATGTGGATGTCAAAACCGATCAAAACTGTTTTGAACTTTTTCAAACTTACCGTTTTGAATTCCATTTTCTCTTTCCTCTATAAATACTCACATTTACCTTCACTTTCAGATTCATCTCAAAAAATCATTTACTCCCATATCTTCAAATTCCTTCATTTATTTCCTTCTTCATTTACTCTCCAATCATCATCATCTCTCTTATTAAATTTCTGCTTTCACTCTTAAATTCCTTCACTTTCATTCTCATAAATATCTAAAATGGCTCCTAAACCTTCTCCTAAAAATCTTCTTGCTGCAAACTATAATCCTGTCGATAATGTCAAGAAGGCATCTCATATATCTCTCTCTGCTGATGCCATCCGTATAAACATGAATAACTGGATGGCAAAACTCTCAACAAATCACACTGCCACTTCTATCATTGGAAGGTTGAACACCTTTTTCTTGAGTAGTCCACTCTATGGTGCCCTAACTCTAAATCCGGGCAAAATGTATCATGAATATCTCTGTGAATTCTGGTATATTGTTGTGTACGTGGAAAGTGATGAATCCATCCACTACACCTTAAAGCAAGGCACCAAACACTTCACCATTACTGTTGATTCCCTCAGAGATGCCCTGAGGATGAATTATTTTGATGAAAATGAAATGCCCATTGAGATTCCATCTGGAATCAATACCAGGGAGGTGTGCAGGTTGATGGGGCACACAGAAATAGTGGACGAGAATGGTCAGCTGCTCAGGAAGGGCACTGTATATATGAGCAGGCTGACAGACTCATGGAGGTATTTCTTCACTCATCTTGTTGAGTGTTTGGGTGGTAGTTCTGGAGGTCTGGATCAGATTAACTAGACACAGCTCCAGATTGCTTACTGCCTATGGAATAGATACAGGGTGGACTTTGCCCAGATCTTCTTTAATGATCTGGTGGACAGACTGAGGGTCAATAGTAGGAAGGCCTTCATTCCTTACATTCGATTTATGTCCATCATATTCAGGAGGGCCCTGAAGAATGAGTACAATGTAAATACAATTCATTTTTCAATGTGTAAATATCTGAGGGACCTCAACCAGTTGACCTCATCTCCTACTGAGGTCGACATTCCATCGGTGATGCTCTATCAATTCAGAATTCAAGAAGATGCAATTGCATCATCACCTGATGAGGAGGTTGCTGGTGAGCCTCATAATGTTGAGGAAATTGTTGATGATGGTACTGCTGAAAGGGTGTGATGTGTGAAATCGAGTTTAATAATTTATAACAAGATCTACCGCTTACTGACTACCACACACTTACGGGCAGTGTACCCGTTCGTATGTAATATAGTTAATTGGTAAGACCAGGATCGAACACAAGGACTGAATGTTGTACTTAAGGTTGTAAAAATGGAAATCAAGAGAAAGTTTGGTTTGTGACCAAGTTGTCACTTTGCGTTTCAGAAAGCTAATTAATTGACAAGTAAAATAAATGAAATACTCAACCGGTGTCAATCGAGAGTATGCGAAAATAGTTTGAGTTGTAACAAATAATTAAAAAGCCATCTATGTCGAATCCACTACACAAGAAGTTTAGGTTGCATATGGTTTAAGCTCAAAATTCGATAATGTTGGTGACAATAATCGTGACAAGTTCAAAACACAAACGGGTGCACAACATTTGTAAAGTTCACTCAATCACCTAATTCAACCCAATTTCTTGCAACAAGTGGTACCACCAACCCTATTACAATTCTTTGAACTAACTAGTTTGTTTGATTATCTAAATAACAATTTTATCTTTGTGAAAGAAACGTGGTACCACCAACCGTTAAATTCACTTAACAAAGTAATTTCTATTAAACTTATATTCTTTATTATCATACCATGACCTAGCAAAAGTTGTTCATAGACAAACAACTAAAATAATACTTGCATTCAACTAGTACCACTATTGAAGAACACAAATATCACTAAGAACACAAATTTAAGTAGAAGAAATCACTTCATTAAGATCTCGACAAAATGTTAAGTAAAACCAACTTGAATTCAAAATACTATGCAACCATAACTAATTGTTTCACTTCATCTTCATAGATGTATAAGGATTTAGCTACTCATAATGTTAAAAGCTAAAGATTGAAGTAGAAAGGAAGACATAATGTACCCAATATAGAGAACAAATCCAAATCGAAGTTACAATCGAGCTACAATGAGTAACAATAGCTAAAGTTAATCTTCAAGTCTTCAAATGATGTTGGAGTAGTGAAAAACTCTTGAAAACCTTGAAAAACGGCTGAAGTATAAGTGTGTGAGCTGAAATGTCCAAGACTAGGGTTTGGGTTGAGTAGTGGATGGTATTTATACCCCAGGAGAGAGAAAATGGTGATGTCAGATAGATTTCGCACCGCTAGGAACTCGGGTCGCGCCGCTAGAGGTGTTCTTGAGCATTTCTGTCCGAAAAACAGCCAAAATCGCGCCGCTAGACCTTCTCCTCGCGCCGCTACTGGGCTAAACACACTGGATCGCGCCGCTAGAGATGAGGGTCACGCCGCTAGCTCCTTCAGGCCAAAGTTCTGACTTCGAAGGTGCCCAACTCACGCCGCTACTGTCTCGCGCCGCTACTTGCTCTCCTCGCGCCGCTAGTCTTGCCTGGAGTCTCCGTTTCAGCTTCGTTCTTCTCCGGTTAGTGCATATGGACCACTTCTGAGCCATTTTCTACCATTTGGGAGCAATATACCTGCTGTAGGCCTGAAACCACTAGCAAATACCATAACGCACCACAAAACAAGTATAAACGGCTATAAAACTAGTACAAAATGTCCAATTCGGTGTAGGGAAACATGTACAATTTGAGGCTTATCAGGGTGAAACCTATTTCTCAGATTGCCCCAGATCTTCAGCAGCCTGGTGTGAATATTGTTGAAATTCCACCTAACCCCACCAGGCCAAGGAATAGAACTCGTCGTCTGAGGAGAGACGGAGTTCTGGTATCAACCCTTCCAGAATCTACTAATCAAGATTCTGGAGAAATGGGTCAGGAGACTGCCCCAGTAACCACTTTCCCAGTACAAGTAGAAGGAAGTGGTGAAGAAGAAAGAGGATCTGGATCACCTCTTGTCATTCCAGTGGCAACTGCTGAAAGTGGGGACATTATGGCTACTGATGGGTCCCTGATTGTTGAAGAAGTTGAGGGGGAACAAGTTAGGCAGGTTGCAGGAGAGAATCTGAAGCAGGTGGCTCAGATTGATTTGAATGTTGGGGTGGAGAATATACAAGTAGAGGACCAGGCAGGTGGAACCGGCCTAGATTGGGATATGGTTGACTCTCCACTGTCTGAGGATAATGATTTTGATGTGAATATGAGTTTTCTGGGAGAAGAAGAAATTGATCGCACCATCCACTCTGTCTCCCATTCAATTCTATCTGATATGCCTCCTCCACCCCCAGAAAATACACCAACAACCTTTCTAGAACAAACAACAACAATTCTTGAATCACCCTCTGCACCAGAAAATCAACATTCTGAACCATTGGCAGTCACCCAACCAACTGAAAATATCACAAGGGTGGTGCCAGTATCATCAATCACCAAAATCACCAATCCTTCCAGTGGTCTCTCCTCTTCTTCTTCAACCGAGGTCCAAGGCCTTTTTGATAAGGTGGCGGACCTGGAGAGATCACTTCAGGCTTCTTCTCAGGTTATTTCTGACTTCAAATCTATAATTTCCAATAATCTTAAGTCAGAAATGAACATTTTTGCTGGTAATGAGAAGATAGTCTTTGAGAAGCTGGATGAACTTGTCATGGCTACAAATAAAAATTCCGAATCAGTACAAGTTGCAGTCCAGGGTATCAAGGAGGATGTGGTAAGAAGTGTTCAGACTGCCATTCAAACTGAAGTTGCTCAACCTCTGGCAAGTCTGACTGGTGATGTTCAGAATTTGACCACCAGAATAAGCTCTTTGGAGAGCAGGCCAACCCTGGAGAAAAACTCAGTGGTCAGCACCCTTAGTGATGAAGTTGTTAGGAAGTTCAGAGGAAATATGTTGAAAGAAATCACTGAGGAGGTGTCTGAAACTCTCCTTAGAAATCTCCGAGATGGGTTGTTGCCTGAAGTTATGAAGATGATTAACGCCCAGTTGCCTCGCCACTTTCCTCAGGATCTTGAGATAATCAAAAAGGAAGTGATGTAGTTGAGGAAAACTGTAAACAACATTGCTCCAGTGTCTGGTCAAACATTTGACTCTGTTGACAGACATAAACTGGATCAGGTGTGGAATCATCTTCAGTCTGGAGATGCTTCCAAGGGGGAAGGTTCTGGTTCTAGAACAGAGAAAGTTGATCTCAAGAAGAAGATAGAAGTCTGGAAGAAGGTTATTGGTGAAGATGTCACTGGTACTGAAGCCAGTTGACAAGTTGAGGAAGAGGCTGCTGGTACTGATGCCAGTGAGCCAGTTTTTGAAGAGTTCCCAGATATCACTACAACAATGAAAAGTCTCAAAAGAAAGAAAGTGGTATCTGGGGAACCAACAAATGAGGCAGAAGAGTATGTGTCTGCTGATGAGGCCAAGGCAAAGAGACTGGAGCAAGAATGCATCTTAATTGAAATCTTCAAGAAAAATTTAAAAGATGACTTGATTGCTCACCGATGGGATATGGCCAGGCATGGGACTCTGGATTCTTACAACGCTGGTAGGTTGGGCGTACAAATTGAAGTTTACAAGAAAATGAAGGATGATCCCAGGCTAAACAATGTCTGGATGCCTTGGATGATGTCTATATTCGATCCATGTATGCTCAGGATGAACAAGTATATGATTTTGAAATTTATGGGGTGAGCATACTGGATCTTATTACCCAGAGAAGAGAAGAACTGAAAAATCTCCAGCAACAAGTAAGGAGTAATGCAACTGCTCTGGAGCATGAATATAGGAAGAAAGTCAAGGGTTTGCCCAAGGCACCAGTCAGAAAAACCAAAGCTGCCAGAGATGCAGATCTCAGCACCTTCATTCCCTTGAACACAACTGAAAGGATTAATAAAGAAAAATTTCAACAAGTTGCTGAACAGAGAAAGGTGTCCAGGGAAGTGGATGAAATGGTGAAAAGGGCTCAGACAAAGGAAAAGTATGAACATTTGTCACAATTTAGAGCTGATGTCCGACCAATAATGGGTGCTGAGATCCATCTGGCAGAAAGTCATGATAACTTCTCTAAGTTCCATGTCAAACTCTTCAGAGAAGGGAACTTTACTGATGAAAGAAAAGACACCTCAATCAGGGCTTTTGGGTGGTCAGAGTTAAGAGAGATTGGGCTTTCATTCAGGGGTAAAAATGTCTCCCAAGATGTGAAATACTTTATGAAGAGGATTGGCAAGGAATGGATGATGAAGGAGTTGATGGAGATGGAGCTGGGCTTAAGGACTTCTCTTACTTTGTCTTCATCTCCAGGTGTAAAGAGGAAGGCCACTGAAGAGCCAGCTGGGCATGCAGAAAAGAAATAGGCCTGACTCTGATATTGTACTTGTATTTATTTTAATGTTGATAAAATTAAACTTACCTCCAGTTGATGTCTGTAAATATAAGTTGCAATTCCTATTTTTTTTACAAGTACTTATCCAGATTAAGTCTAGAAATTAAAATGTACAAACTGGGAACACTAATGATCTATAAAGTGGCTCTCCAGAAAATCAAATTAGACTTAGTCAAAAAATTTTAAGGATTTTTCAAGCACAAACTTGTATAGATAAAAGCTTGAAAATCCTTGCATAATTTCTAAACAAATAGGGGGAATTTGTTAGGTCCAGATTTACTGGACTAGCTCCAAACGTGACTACTAGAGCCCTCTGAAGATTTGTCCAGAAATTATGAGAAGACTAGTGAAAAACTTACTTGTATAGCAATCTGGATTCCACCAGATTGTTCACTGGACTTCACTCCAATCAAGATCTTTCCACTGAAGAACATTCTCACTGAAGCCGAAGACTGAAGTCTGAAGAAAGAAGTCTGACAAATAGCGGAGCTCACTGGAAGACTTACCAGATCTCCTGACTGGAGTCCTTGTCAGTGTTCTAGACCTTACAAGTCTGAACACTGATTACGAGGAATTGACTTTATGCCTTTACATGCCTTTAACTGAACAATCCATTTGTCTTTTGTTAAAAGCCTTACACGCATGTAAAGGTGGTTGGTTAATTAGAAGACAAGTCACTATCATGTGACTTTATTCTTGTGCTTTAATCAATGCTTTTAAGGAATTAATGTAATTTCCTTAAATGCATGTAACCATATTTGTACGGCAAAAGGAATATTATATTTATTATTTTTGTCTATAAATACCAAGTCACTTCCTTGTCCAAATCACATACTTTTGCAATTTGGTGCCTTTGCTCAAATACTCTCGATCTAAACAGTCATACTTCACAACTTTAAGTATTTCGATCAAAGAGTTTATTTAGCAAAGATTAAATCACTTGTAATTCATAGGTTGTTTAGATACTTACTTTGTAATATCTTGTTCCGCAACAACCTTGTACTTTATTTAACATCAATAAATAAAATACACTTGAAAATTACATTGTGTCTCACCTTTTACTTATTTGCTTATCTTTATAGTGCTTAAGTACGTATTACGTTATATATATTCTTGCATTTATATTAATCGTAATACTAGTCCAATCTAGTGCTAACTTGACGTTTAATACTAATCATCTCTAGTGATTACTTGACTTGTTATTCTACACTTGTGGGTTAAACCATCGAGTGAGGGACTTCACAGTTGTTGTGCTTGATGTCGTGCTTATTGGACGTGCTTTATATGGAGACTTGAGACTATGAGACTATGGACTAAGGCAGGTACCGTAAGGCCAGACTTTGAGACATTGAGACTTGAGTACTTCGGGTACATTGAGTAACTTGGACTTGAGTCTTGTGTACTTTGACTTATATGGCGTAACTCTGCTCTTTATATATTGAACAAATACTTATTTTGACTTAAAAGAATCGACAAAAGGACTTCCTTCTTGACTAGACTTTTTGACAAAAACCTACGAACTCACCAACCTTTGTGTTGACACGTTTTAGTATACTTTTCAGGTACTCAGGCTAATCAGGGATAAAGACTTCTATGCTAGGACTGGACTTTGGAGATTTAAGCTCCATTGCTTATTGTCAGACTTTAAGGCTACATGCCTTGGACTATACTGTTTATGGACTTATTGTATTGAGTTGTTCCAGCATAATTATGACTTTGAACTCATGCTTTGGGAATATATTTATTATATTCTATTTCATTTAGCAGTATCTATGTAATTCCATGTCGTACTGTACTTTTCATGACACCTCATGTTTCCGCCAACGGTGGGGTGTTAGAGTCAATCATATTTATACATCAAGTCAATAATTTAAAGAAAAATTCTTCTAGAATGTTAGTTAACCTAAATCAAACCGGCTCAAAATAAGTACTTGAAATAATGTCTTAAACAATACGAGTTATAAAGTAGCCAATAACTCTCGGTCTAGATGGTGAAATGGTTGAGGTGAGATCATGGAAAGTAAATATGATCGGATGAGTTAGTAACCCGTCAATAATAAAAGTGAAAAAAAAACCAACTATTGTATAAAAGAAGAAGTTTAAGGAGTAAAACTGTCAATGGTGTCAACCATTTCCTTTTATCAACTTTCTAACCAATTTAGATTTAGGTTATAACAAAACCCATCCCCAAATTTCAGAAAAAAAAACTATGTATTTCCTTCTTCCATCGTTCTAAAACCACCACAAACCACCACGAATTCTATAAATTTCGAAAATGCAACCACCAAGTCATGCTGATGTATACGGTCACCACTGTCTCCCGGAGTATTTTTCTTTTTACCCAACAACCCCAAATCCTAACCCTTATCATCACGAACCACAATTACAATAATTGGCTGATCTAACACCGTCGAGAGTCGATTCTTATTCGATTATTCATGGTACTGCTTGTGCTTCTTACAATGCACATTATTATACTTAGGGCGCGTTTGGTTCACAGAAGGTATTGGGAAAGAATGGAATCTTTCAAAGGAATTGGAATTTGAAGGAATGGAATTTGACGGAATGTTTTTGATTTTTTGAAAATTCAAGTGATGGAAGGAATGAAATTCCTTCCTCCATCCCCAAGGAATGGAGATTCCATCAAATAATGGAATGTTTACATTCCTATGGAATGAGATTCCCTCTTCTTTGTGCAGCCAAACACACTAAGGAATGTAATTCAATTTAAAACCTTTGTGGCAAGTTAGTCCGAGTCATTTAAATATATGATGTAGTCTTTATAGTTTTCGGTGTCTTGCCAAAATATTAATTTTATATAATTTAGCCGTTCCATATAAATTACCTTTTAAAAAAAGTGATATTTATCCGTTAAAAAAAGATAGTATTTATAAGCTCGCTTGAGCAGTAATCAAATAAATATTAAATGTAAGTGTATTTCTTAGATATTGCTATAATGTTTTGATATTTTAGATAAGATTATTTTTAATTCTGTTAATTTTTCTTTACGTGTGTATATATATACGCATTAAACTACATGAAAGATTGTAAAATGACTAATATAGTTACAAGACTTAAAAAGAAGTCAAATCTATATTCAGTTCTTAATTATATTCTGCTAAACAAATTTGGTTATCTTGAATTTTAAACTATCACTTGATACATTAATTTTAAGTTTTACTTATTGAAAAATTTATGTTTTCTTTTCAATGTATAGAGACATATTTCAACTTTGATTGTAAATGCAATAATGTATAATGAAACTTTGTTTATTTATAAATTAAATCATTTTTGCATCATATTATTAATTAGTCCATTTCAAAATCTTTTATCTATGTTTATCAATTTACGATAGTATGAAACGATAATATGTCATTAATTAAATATGATCTCTCGCGTATTACGCGGGACAATAATCTAATGATTTATACATTAACTAGTGCTTAGACCCCGTGCGATGCACGGACAACCCTAAATAATTTTTCTTAAACTTTATTTTAAGATTGTATCAATGAATAAATATAACTGAGTTGGACATAATATAAATATTCTTATGAGTTGATTAATTTAAAGAAGCAGAATGCTAGATATACCTTGAGATTTATTAATGATACACGAGAGCTTAAAACGCGTACATTGCACACCGGAGGGAAATTATAAAATTGATTGCCCATAGTAGGCGCATATAAGAAGGATTATATTGGTTACCTGGATGTGATAGGTATTATGAATTTTCCGCCACTTTGATATATAGACCCACGTGGATGCGCTATAACCTTAAATAATTTCTTTAACACTAGTTCAAGCATGCATGTAGCGAAGTAAATTTACTCCTATTACTCCTAATGACCATTTTAAAAAAAATTAATGACTTAAAATGCATAGAAAAGTCTTATTTAGCACTAAAATAAACCAAATACCTCATAATTTTCATCACAAATTTGATAGGCTGTTCTTTGTATAAGATTTGAAATTTGTTGATCATTCATTTTAACTCCAATAGCACTAGTGGCATCTACAATCCTAAATTGCACATTAAACCTACCAAAAAAAAAAACAAAGATACAATTTTACCACACAACTTAATGATTATAGAGTTTTAATATGAAATATAAATATATACCTAGGATTGATGAGAATTCCTTCCTTGTTACATGAACAACAAATCCACATTTTGTTGTCCCTTAAAACATCAATAATGTCGACTGCATCCATGTAGAGATCGGTCAACTTAACTTCTTGAGAACAGTTCACACATTCCATTGAATACCATAGCTGGTCGGTTGGAATAAAACCGATTGTTGCAACAACAACCACTTTATCAAACTGTCAAAATGAAAATGTTTATACATTAGAATGTTAAAAAGCTAGTTAAAATTCGAAAGAAAGTTATGTTAAAAAGTAATCTAATGAAAAATGAAAAATTCACAAACAATGAATACTTACATGTTCGTCCATCAGGACCATCTCAATACTACCTATGTTATTAACATCTCCATATAGAGGTTGCTTCCATAGCCGCAAATTCTAACCATTATCGTACATGGTTTATTATTTGGACGCAAATTTCTAATTGAAACATGGTTTAGTGAAACCATGCTAAAATTGATCTGTTATGTATTTACGTTTGAAATGCCTTAAAACTGAATGGAAGTAGCCTTATATAGACATAGACATGCAAGGAAGTAACCACCACAAGCAATACACGAACGGTTACATATTCAAATTTTCAAAAATTTGAACTTCTTGAAAGCATAACTAATCCGTTTTCGAAAATTTTAACTTCTTATAAAAGTAACTAATCCGTAGACCTTCCAACGAGCAATATTATAATGATTTTTGGGCTTTCTTGTATGTTTAAGCATGCCACATAGGCAATAACTAACAAATTTTGAAGTGAGATTTATATAATATAGGGATGCTTTGTTAGTTTTGTAGGCATGTTGTCAAAAGATGCAAGGATAGATAAACATGCACATCATACATATTTAATTGATTCATGTAAAGACAGTGATATAAATATACTACTTTATATATTTAAGACTATATATTAATTGATTCATCTTTAACAAAAAAAATATATGCAATTTATTTAACTTATCATTCATCTTTAACAAAAAAAAAACAAAAAAACTTAAAACCGACCCGAAAAACCGATAAACCGAATCGAACAAAAACCGGCTCCAATGATTTTTGGTTTTCAAAAACCGAATGTTTTGGTTTGGGTTTACCCAAGCTCACCCCTAAAAACCTTTAATGAATCAAAGTAGTCAACAAAGCAATTAGGGAAATAACCGAGATTAGGCATGAGATCGGGCTCAAATCCGGCCCGACTAGAACTGAAACCCGAAGTGGCATGACATATTAACCCGAGGCATTGATTGAAATGGATACGGACAGGTCGGTTTGGGTTGGGGGTTTAATTGATCATGTGGGCTTTAGTCACGAAAATAAAATAGAGGTAGTCGTGAGATTCGACCAAAAACTTATATAGCATTAATAGTATTTTCTTAAACAATAATTACCAAAATGATGTTTTTTAAAAAATATTTACCATAATGTTATTCTTAGAAAAAACATTTTTTCTTTTTATTAAATGCTGTTTTTGATAAGTTTTGTATCATTTAGTTTAAAACTCAACTTCTCAACTATCTTTCTTTCTCTATTCTTTCTTCTTAGCTAGATTTTAATTGATTTTAAATGGTATGTTATGTAAATATATCTTTTTACATATAGAATTCTTAATTTATGGGATGGTAAAGAGCTCATTTTGAATATTGTACATGTTTATCTTTTTTGCCTTTTGGTGTTGGAACAACTGAGTATGCTCGGATATTCAACAATATCAATCGCAATGTGCTATTTTTAATCGCAAGATTCTAATTGTAGTATTTGTAGTAAACTTTGAAGAATTGTTTTGATATATAGTCAAGCATTTTAATTTCCATTATATTTCTCATAATTGTCTCTCACTTTCCCATTGAAGTATGCATAATATGGTTTAATAATGTTACGTGTCTTTACAAAATTAAAGTATAAACATAATAGAAATGATAGTTCCATGACAAAAATAAAAAATAAAATAAGTTACCTAAAGTCGCTTAAATCTTCTTAGTTTGCCGTTATCTATTACGAGGAAAAGTGCTCGCGTATTACGACGGTGAGATTATAGGGATGATAAGTTATAAGAGGTGATAAGTCATAAAGTGTGATAGCCAAATGCTTTATCCGTACGGGCTCTGCCCTCATAATTAAAAATTTGTCGAAAATATATCAAATGACATCTCTAATGAAAGAGCATGATATTTTAAGAACACCCATATAATTTTTATAATTTATTGATATACGGTTTTTTAGATAAAAGATTTTTAATGAATTAGATGAATAAAATAATTTATGAATGAGAGAAAAAAAAATGAGTGGTTGAGATTTAAGGAGAGAGAAGAAAATGAATGGTTGAGATTTAAAGGTATTATAGGTATATTAGCTAAGGATGTTTAAATTAGTGAATAAATAAGAAAAGTATTTTAGGTACTTCAAATCATGAATTGAGATTTTCAAAAAGGGAAAAATGCTTTATAAGATAGTATGGATAACATTAAAGAAATTCAAAAGTAAGAAAAAGAAACAAAAAAGTTGCAACAAAAAGAATTAAAAGACGGGTAAATTACATTTTTCGTTCTTGAACTTGGCTCATTTTGCACTTTTTGTCCTTAAGGTGGAAAATAGCACTTTTCGTCCCTGAACCTGACACTTTTTCACTTTTCGTCCCCGCGATAACGACTGTTAGTTTTTCTCCGTTAAAGTTGCAACGTTCGTTAGTTTTTTTGTTCACTTTTCGTCATTTCCATTTTGTTCACTTTATTTTCATTTTGATAATTTCATAACTGCCCAACGATGTAAAAATCGTAAAGGAGTAGGCAACGAATCTTAAAAAAAGCTATTGAATTAGTAGAGTCGGTATCTACAAAGAAAACACGAAACTCTATGAACACATCAAACAAAACATTAAAAAAAGTATAAAGTTATGAAATATAAAAAAAAATGTAATATGTATCTTGCATTGTTGCTCTTCTTTTAAATACGGTTTATACACCGTTATACGGTTATGAAATTATCAAATAAAAAATAAAATGAAAAAAAATGAAAAGGACGAAAAGTGAAAAATAAACTAACGAACGTTCCAACTTTAACGGATAAAAACTAACAGTCGTTATCGTGGGGACGAAAAGTGAAAAAAGTGCCAAGTTCAAGGAAGAAAAGTGCTATTATTTTTACTTTAAGGACGAAAACTGCAAAACGTGTCAAGTTCAGGGACGAAAAATGTAATTTTCTTTTAAAAGAAACCAGATAATAAATATGTAAAACAAAATTTTAAAAGTTTATATAAACTGTAGGTAGGTCAACTCGCGTATTTCCATGAATATTCTTTTTACATTTTAAGCGCAATACGACAACCACAACAACATCAAGTGGGGAAAACACTTCAACGAAAATTATCAAAAAGATATAAAGACTAAGCAAAACATACAAAAATCAAATAATACAAAACATATGTCATATCTATGAAGTACAAAATACAGGGTATAAGTGCTACAAAAGTTATAAAAATAAAAAAAAATTACAAAATATATATTACAAAAAAAATAGTTACACAACAAAATTAATTTTCTTGAAAAGTGTTAAAATACAAAACCTATAAAGAAACACCAAAAAAGAAGTCCAAAATTAAAATTAAAAATTAAAGTGTTAAAAGAAGGTTTGAATTAAAAACTTCTCAAATCAAATGAGAGCATCCAAACCATCCCATCTAATTCCATCTTTACTTCATTTTTCTTTTTGGATTATAATATATATATCTAATTCATATGCTTAAAGATAAATCTATCCCATACATTACATGACATATGTTTTTCACTCATTTTCTTTTATCGTCTCTACCTTTGTTCTTGCCACATGACTTGATCTTTCTTTTAGGCTTATCTTAGACATATAAATTAGACACATTAATTATTTTCCTTTTCAATATGTTAGATATATATTTTATCAAAGTTGTACAACATGCAAAAAGGCTTGCACTTTAGTATCACATATAATATAATATAATATGGTTAACAATCATAATCAAAATAAAATGATACAAAATTTATCACATGAGTTTGATTTAATAAAGGATATAATTTAAAATTAAATCCATGAGAATCAATTAAAATAAAGCAAAAAAAAAGAAAGAAATACAGTTACGAAGTTGATTTTTTAATCAAAATGATACAAAATTTATCAAATACATCATCTATATCTATATATAATATAAAAGTTGAGTTTTGAAATCAATGTTAAATCAACATCATATTTCTTAATAAATTCTATACTTAAAGCTACTTATATTAAATTACTAACAAAAGCTTATTATGTGTGTAAGAAATTAAAGGACTTACAAAAGCTAACTATGTGTGAGTTTTTATATATAAAAGTTGGGTTATATGAACCAAACTTGATGAATTAATGGTAGTTCATTGTGTTTGTATAATATGCATATATTTACTACATATATATGCATGATTCTTTTATATGATCAAAGTGGACCTTTCACATATCCATTTCGGTTGATAATTCAAAGGGTTACGCATGGAAATTAATTCAAAGAGAAAATTCTGTTTTGGAAAACCAAAAGTAAGAATCTTTCTTCCTAAGTTGTAAGAGTCAATTATGTGTAGAGAACTTAATTATCTACATGCATCGAAGTTAATTACTTACAATGCAAAGGAAAATTATGTGTGTAGGAAAGTTAATGACTTGCAAAAAATGTTTTAGAAAACCAAGAGTATTAATCTTTATTACTAAATCTTTCTTCCTAATTACACATATAAACAATTTATTTGTTAAACAAATGTCGATAATTAGTCCGTGTATAAATAGACAAATATAGAAGTTGAGTTTTGAAATCAATTCTAAAACTACATCATTTCTCTTACTAAATTGTAATGTAAAAACTACTCATGTTAAAAGAGTCTTAAAACTCTAAGAAAATTAATTAGTTGCAATCTCTGATATAACATGAGTTTCAAGAGTCAATTATGTGTGAAAGGAAGTTAACTAATTGCTTATACACATGGAAGTTAATTCGAAGGGAAATTATGTGTGTAGGAAAGTTAATGACATGCAAAAGATGTTCTGGAAAACCAAGAGTATTAATCTTTAGCATATTGGGAAGTATTTGCCAATAAGGTGGGCATGAGAGTTTTCTTTAGCATTTAGCTGGTTTCTTCAAGAATGGTAGTGGAACTTCCACCGTCAGTCATACCCTCAGATTGACTATGTTGGTGATGTGGTCGATCTCTACCGATAATGAAGATGCAATTTCGCTAAGTCTAATCACCATTGTTGTTCATAAATAAATGTTTATTCCAAAATCTTTCTTCCTAATTTCACATATAGACAATTTATCTGTTAAACAGATTTTGTTAATTAGTCCATGTATAATGGGACTATAAATACCAAAAAAATAAATTAAATTAAATATATTTATAGTTATTTCATATTATCATGCATTTGTATCTATATCGATATATGAATATATAAAAATTGTTATATAATTCTTTTTTATTTTCTGGATTCGGTAGGTCATGTTATTCTGTACTTTATTTATTATCAGATATATTATAATGTGTGTGTGCATATTATATTTTTAATTAGTTGAAAATCATTAATAGAGAAAGTGTTTAGGTTGCTTAATCGTTGGAAGGAATGTGAGTGGATTATTGATGATATAAAATAACTTATTAATGAAAACTGATGATCATGGTAGTTTTGAGATGCTTTCAGTTGTACATCCTAACGTTTGCCTATTTGATGGAGTCTATGAATAGGCCAACGCACCAAATCTTTCATCACCACGACCTTGCAATTTTTATAGCATCTTACTCTTGAAAAAACTAACATCATCAATGAGAAAGGTAACAAAATCTGAGGGAAGCATAGTGAAACTGTGTTTTTGGACGACCATCTCCTGTTAGTAGACAAACTAAACATATACTCGGTATAATCTAACTCTTAAACAAAACCAAACAATTCTATCATGAAAATAACTTTGCTTCATCCCCGCCGTCCAACGGACGGGTTTTAAGCCCTCGTTTTTAGTAAAAAAAGCCCTTTAAAAAACATCATTTTGGTAAATACTCTGTAAAACACACCGTCTTAATAAAGGATGATGATCTGTATAACACTTATTTTTAACCGTACACCACTAAATATGTTTTAGAGGGTTGTATTGTATATAATATTATAAAAAACGTTTGGTGGTGTATGGTAAAGAGTGATGAAGACAACGCAGAGTGAAGAGCTTTGCCGCAAAAACGGTCAAACAATATAATTTCTATGGGCTTCATTGTGTTACTGAATCGGGCCTATATCCTTCGCATATTCATCTTTGTCAAGAGAATCCTGCAAACAACGCCTTAAGTTAGAATAATTAATTTGACATTTAACAAATACCATAACGAAACAAGACCACATAACAAGATGTTCATCAACCGTACAAATTAAGTTCCTGGCTACACAATCCAATTCACTGCCCCCGGCTCTTCTGATAGATTGTGGTTGCATTGCCAGCGCCGCCATGTTACTCGCATCACCCAGTTACTTCTTAGTGCTTTTGTTCCTTTACCATGGTAATATACGAGCTTTATCTTATTAGTTTTTAGGTTTCCCGGCTTAAATGGTTGAAAAAGTAACATTTAGCATTTCTCTCCCACCGCCGTCATCAAGGACTCATTGTCTTTTCTGTCATCAAATAGAAAGAAGAAAACATAAAGCGTAATGGTATTTTAACAGATACGAGTACATTATCAAAAATAAACAAAAGGAAATATACTTTATCAAAAACAAAACAAAAGTAGTAGTATAAAAATGCACGTAAAGGTAATTTACCATTTAAACGGAGAAATCATGACCGATGAATAGAAACTTTGATTTATTTATTTTTTTGGAACGGCGGAAACTTTGATTCAATTTATGTATGGATAAATATCCTGAAATGTAACAAACTTTGGACTAGAAATAATTAAAGTTGTGTGTATTGTATTTAAGCAGCTCAAAAAAATGTTTATTGTATGTAAGAAAACATACGTGACAACCATATAGAGGTGTCACTTGTTAGATTTTAATTGGTTGAATACATTTTCTTACATGCAATTAATATTATTTCGAGTTGTTTACATACAATACACACAACTTTAGTTATTTCCTACTATAGACATTCGTTCAAAGTTTGTTACATTCCAAGATACTTATCCCATTTATGTTTGTTCAAAACCAAAAGCAAAATGCAAAACAAACACATTGTACAAGTGAGTGTAGAAAAAACCAAACTCTAAAACATATTCAGTATAATATAGTTGCTATTTTGCTTAAATATGGATGATGAAGGTGAAGTTTTAAGAAACAATGATGTATGAATTATACTTTTGAAAAACAATGATGGATGAATTATATTTTTCGAATTGAGTTTGTGAAATACAAGGGAGTATTGGAGGTAATTGTTATCTCTTGTCAGTTAATATATAAACGAAGGGCTTGTGGGTGAGTAGGTAAAATAAGATGGAGTATGTGAAATGCATCATGTGTATTATATGGGTGAGTACTTGTAGATATCTATTATGTGTGAAATGTAGCATTATGTTCAGATTCTGGGTTATTGGTTAAGTTAATGCAACGGCCCATCACCTAGTTGCTAACTTTTGTAACTAGTTTTTTTTTTTTTTTCCTTACAGCCATATAATGGTAGCAGTTGTAGCAAAAATGATAGTTCAACAGACACACGTAATAAAAATCAGAAAATAGTTCAATGTGTACAAATAAGAAAATAGTGTTGGTTACTAAATATATAACCCAATAAACGAATGAATTTGAGTTAAAACAAAACCTACTTAGAAGGCTGGTTTATACGTTACAACCATGTATATTCCATTCTAAAAGCTGTTTTTTGTCCATAACAGGGTTTATAATATATGCCTCTATACCATAGTCTTCACATAATCTTGATAGCTCTAATGCATCTCCGGAAGCTCTGTAGCCAAGCCGGTAATTTTTGCCTACCATCATATATGAAATACAGCTACTTTAAAGACATATATACACTTTAACAGAATGTAAGGTAGCAAAAATGGAAGGGACAAGAAAGTATAATAACATTCCAAAGTCAGTTAAATCGAGTGTGATCCAAGAACTTCTGCCATTAATTCCAGTAAATGATAGCAAGAATGGAGTTCCTGCTGTGGATGCTTGAATAGCAAGCTCACGATGACCAATATGCAATGCATCAAACTTTCCCAAAGCTACTGACCCACCTAGAAACGAAGCAAAATATTTTCAAAATAAACAAATTAAGGAACACAACAAAGTATAATCTACGGTTTGTCATGGAATAATTCTGTTAGAGAATGGTTATAGAGGTGACAATATATAGTCTTTAATTGTTAGCATTAAATTAAATAGTTAGTGCGTATTTTGTTATTATGTAATAGTTTTGTCCTTAATTAAGTATGGAAGGGTTTGTATTCTAATTAAGAAGGACTACTTGTATGTAATTAAAGAAGGGGTTTAGTGAAATTTGTTTGCCTATATAAACCCATCCTCCACCACATTTAATACTTTACCACTCATAATATAATTTCACATTTTCCTTACTTTCTCTCATTCTCTCTCACACACACTTAACCTTAAATCATAATTTACCTAGTTTTTAATTTGTATCAGAGCAAAATCACCTTGGTAAAAGATCCATATTCATATCATGGCTTGATTTTGTTCATTTTTGTGCTAAATTGTATTTTTACCTTTTTAACGAAAGTTCCTTACTTTACCTACTAGACATGTTAAATTTTCATCCTTTCTATAATTAATCCACTCATTACCTTCATATAATTATCCTTGAAAAGTTTCAAATCCTAATTCCAAACCAAATTACTTAAAATTGAAATTTTTAGTATTCTATATTTAGTATTCCTTGTTTTTTAGTAGTAGCACTACACTATGTGTAAACTTTTAGGTAATAGGGATTAGTTTCCTGGAATGTAACTATCTTTGACTGAATATTTATAGTAGAAAAAAACTAAAGTTATGTGTATTGTATGTAAGTAACTCGAAAAAATGTTTATTGTATGTAAAAAAACATACGTGACAACCATATACAGGTGCCACTTGTCAGATTTTAATTGGTTGAAACGAAATTCTTACATACAATAAACATTATTTCAAAGTTATTTACATACAATACACACAACTTTAGTTATTTCCTACTATAAACATTTGTTTAAAGTTTCTTACATTCGAGGATATATAAATGCAGCCAAACCTTGGCGTTTGCTTATCTAAATCTGGTAAGCAATAATTCATATATAGAATTTTATATTGATTTTCCTTTTCGCGTGTCATCATCAAGTGAAAAGCCTATTCCAATGAAATATCCATAACGAAAAGATTGGTCGATCCAAATAACGATACTAATCCAACTAACAATACTGTTGGCACATGTAATGGATTTTCACAAATTATCCGATCATAGAAAGATTCACAATATTGTCATATCATATTATCATGTGACATCAACAATTTGCAATTTTGATCTTCACAATGTTTAAAACATTTAAAGTTTTATAGATAAATGTTAAACTTGAATTTAACACTCAACTTTTTGAACCTCTTCATATTTAACAAACCTTATATGTCACGATTTTTTATTTAGTCATGGTTCTAAAACAAGGGTACGACTCCACATAATGCAGTGGAAGAGCAGAGTATTAGGCCTCAAGCGACAGAAAATTATTTTTTGTTATATATAGGACTCGAACCCATGACGCCACCATGACTCACTCCTCCATTATTAGAGCCACTTGAGTTGAGAATTATTAATGATAGTTCCTCTTCTTGATATGGGTTCTGTCAGTGCAATAATCAAAGGACTCAAACCCATGTTTTTCTTTACCATATGCAATCAATAATACGAGTAATAACTATTATTGCATCATCTACCATTCATATATTAAACCATTTCTTTAAATTTATTGTTGCAGAACGTTAATGTGTAGCACCAGCACCACAAAAAGAGCTTGCAGTACTCAGGTAAGATTATCTTTTAAAAAAATTTCAATTCTAAAAAACTTGCAACACTTCATATGAAACTTCAAAAGAATAATATATATATAAAGCTGCACTACTTAGAATTTTTCATTTCTTTTGGTTGAAATGTACATAGATGAAATTAGTTTTCAATGCAAGTTTTACATAATAGTTCGATTCAAATTATGCTTATCTAAAGATAAACTGGTCAAATAATGGGAAGAGTTGGCAAATAGAAATTTGTCAACTTAAGGTGTGTAGATGCATAAAAATTGTGACCATAAAATTGCTATTGGGACCGGACCTATAGGAGCGACGAGACCCGTAGGGACGACTCCTTTAGGGTCTCAAGAAACACACCAAGGAACAGAAGAAATTGAAAAGCCCATTGCAACCTTACCCATTATTCAAATCACCATGTCTAAAGGGGTGTCCTATATGGGCGACCCGTATAGGCCTTTGTCCGGTCTACAACATCATGATCATCACCCCGGTCTACAACATCATGATTATCACCCGTATAGGCCTTTGTCCGGCCTAGAGTGTCAACGTACATGAGGGCTATAGGGGTGACATATGCCGATTCAGAAATAGTGTTATGCCAGTATCGACTACTTAACCTCGTTATCCAACTTGCACATTTTGTCATCTATATATTGAAGATGATGATTGTTTAATATCACAATGCTGATATCATTTGTAGGAAAGGAACTACAAAATGACAGGGAAGAAAGATGAGAAGATGGGGCTACCGAACAACGCAAACACTGCTATGAATAACATGACTATCTCAGATTCTAAAAATTCTGAAAACCATAAACAACCCCAACTAGTTACTATCCTAAAAGCTTTAGCCCAACAAAAAGTGGCCACTTTCCAGTTTCCTGGCCACAACAGGGGCCGGGCAGCACCATCATCGTTGTCTGATGTGATTGGAGTACAGCCTTTCCTTCATGACATTTCTATGCCTCCAGAGATTGGGAGCCTATTTGCACTTGAAGGCCCGATTTGGAATGCACAAAAGAAAGCAGCTGAGTTGTTTGGAGCTACGCAAACATGGTTCCTTGTTGGCGGTACAACGTGTGGGATTCAAGCGTCAATAATGGCTACTTGTTCACCTGGAGATATCTTAATTCTTCCACGAAACGCTCACAAATCAACATTTTCTTCTATGGTATTGTCTGGGGCTATACCAAAATACATCACCTCGGAATATGATTCTGACTGGGACATTGTTGGTAGCATCACTCCTTCACAAGTTAGCGACAATTTATTGAAGAGAACTAAATTATTCATCTATAGGCAAAATATCTTGAAATGTAAGTTATGGATGGATATGGATTCATTTGGTTCTTTTTATTCTTACTTGAGCCGGATGATAAAAAATTATCATGTCCTGTTATTCATAAGACCATCAAAATGTTGTCAAATTTTGACTTTCAAACCATATGAATTATGTATCAAACATCCACTTTTTGCAATTACTATTGTGCAAAACAAGATGATTTATGTAATTCTTAAAGTGATCATTTTCTTTGATGCATGGCAGGTGGAGGAAGCAATCCAAGAATTAGATGATCAAGGTCTAAAAGCATCAGCGATTCTTATCACATCTCCAACTTATCACGGTATCTGCAGCAATCTCGAAAAGATTTCCTTGTTATGTCATTCTCACAACATTCCCATCATTGTGGATGAGGCTCACGGCGCACACTTAGGATTTCATGAAAAATTTCCGCAGTCAGCTCTGAACCAAGGGGTTGACATTTCTATACAGTCAACGCACAAGATATTAAGCTCTCTTACCCAATCATCCATGCTACACATGTCAGGAAAGCTCGTGGATAGAGAACGACTATGTCAATGCCTACAAAGCCTTCAAAGCACAAGTGCAAGTTATCTACTTTTAGCTTCTTTAGATGCTGCAAGGGCTCAATTAAGCGGTAACCCAAAAACCATCTTCAATAAAGCAGTTGAAATAGCCATGGAAGCAAAGAATTTTATAGAAAAGATTCCTGGAATTACCGTCCTAAATTGTGATGATCCTTTAAGAATTACAATAGGGGTGTGGAAGCTTGGTATTTCTGGCTTTGTAGCTAATGAAATATTATATGAAGAGGGAGTGATTGCAGAGCTTTCGGGTACCCGTTCTCTTACTTTTGCAATAAATCTAGGTACCACTAGAGATGATGTTATGAGGCTCGTGTCGGGTTTAAGGCATATATCAGAGACTTACGACTCTTTAATTCGTGCAAATGAAAAAGGATCAAATGATGTACATATAAAAGCTTTTCTTGGAACCACTGCTACTAGTGGTATGATATTGAGCCCTCGAGAAGCTTTCTTTGCTAGTAAAACAAGCGTGAGTTGCAAAGATGGTATCGGGAAAGTTTGTGGGGAGTTAGTATGTCCATATCCACCTGGAATTCCGCTACTTATACCCGGGGAAGTGATTACCGAAGAAGCATTAAGTTATGTGGTTGAAGTATTACAGAACGGTGGTTTTGTTAGTGGAGCTGCTGATCCTGGTCTTTCCACTATTGTTATTTGCGTTAATCCGGCATGAGTTACAGCGACGTTCGTAATTTTCTTGGAGAACCTATTCAATTATGATTTGGGTAAACATTTTTTTATCCATAACGGGTTAAATTAACTCTTAAAATAAAAGATAATAAGGTAAAAAGGAGATTGGTACTTTCACTGGAACTGTGCCTATTGGGAGTCAAAATCCATCTAAGTGCATTTTCAATGAGTACAACCTAGTTAGTAGTGTTCAGATTTGTGTTTCAAACAATTATGTGATATCCAATAACTGAAAATGATAATCAGGTGTTAAACAAGTTGAAGATAGAGTTTGGATGTGCGTTTGACCCTTCCTCCCATTTTAAGTATCCTAGTTTGGCTGTCAAAGTCTTTTTCATTCGTCTTTTTCACAGTTGTTCTGCTTTTAGGACAGTGCTCAAAGGGAGACATTTCTGGATAATACAGTCACTCCACTCTATAGGGAAAATTTTGAAATAAATTTATGTTACAAAAAACTTCACATAAACTCAAAAATAAACTCCAAAGTTCACCACCCTAAAAATTCCAATAGTTTGGTTAGCAGCCTAGCATTGGAAACTCAATTCTCTAACTTAGAGAATCAGAGATAAGATGATACTCTATTAAAAAATCTGGGCCAAACTGATCCACTGAATAACAATTTGGGCCGAAAACTCTTCATGGGCTTATATGCCACGTTCCCAACAGTCACTCTCATCAGTAACTAACTAAATACAACGCCTTATGGCTTACATTGAAATCTACTAGTGACTTAGTGAGGCATTGATAAATACGAATGGGTACCCACGTAATGCGGCGGTGATGGGTGGTAGTGGCAGTGACAATAACGGTGTCGTTATTAATGTATAAATAATTGATGTAAAAGAGGTTGTGTAGTTATTTTAAGGGTTAAGAGATGTATGTTGTGAACAATTTCATTCAGATCATTATATTAGGCGAAAATAGTTATATTAATGAATAAATGAGAGTGATAGTTTGAATAGATAGAGTGGAAAATATTTTAGGGATATTATGGGTAGATGTAGTGTATGAGTTGAAAATGTGTTGAAAGTTAATGGTATTTTAAAGATGGAAAGTTGAAAATGGGGGAGAGGTAGTTTATTTTATAAAGGAGTATGGATTAAGAAATTAATCGTGGTTTTCAATTTTTCTGCTAACTTTAATTACTTGAATGCTATTAGTCTATATTCCCTTGTAAAAGAAACTGTCTCTCCTCCTTTTTAATTTTAAGAACCTGAAATGACACATACCCTAACTTAAAATCTGTCCCACTCCTCCGCTCTTTCATATCCCACCGCAACAATTCATCACATTTCTGACCGCAATGAAATTACTTTTACATTAATAACCATATCATCACCGCTGCCTGTTATTGCCGCTGCATTGTGCGGACACCAATCTAATTGTCAGTTTAAAGGTTTCAATGTACTAATGAGTAATGACAACCATGGAAGATGCTATTCAGAAACCGGATTATCATCCATGCTAGTGATAATCAGTACCCAAATTCAACCTTTAAACTTTTTGTTTTTATACTTGAGTGTCTTATTTGATAAACTTAACGAGACGAATGGTGGAAGCAGGAGAACATTTTATTATGGCAGTTAGAAATACCAACATGTTTTTAGCCTTATTTTGACCGAAGGTTTGAGTCATTTAAAGATTGTTTACTAGCATCTTTTTAGCCTTGTTTTGACCGAAACTCTAATGATTAATTCTTGTAAGTCTTTTGAGACTAAACTTTTGCGTTGAAGACGTACAGATACCATAGATGAAATCATAATACACATAACTATTACTGGTAGAAGACAAAAGAATGAAACATAAATAAATAAACGAATTACGATAATAAAAACAATCATCTATTCCACATAACTTTCCTTCAGTTTCTTCAACTATGTACTAGCTAGTTTTTAACTTTTGTTACTGTATTTAATTTATAATCAAACTGAATGAAAATAAAAAAAGAGTTAATTGCAGGATTCGTCCTGGGGTTTGCTCACTTTCGTGGTTTATATCTCTGCTAAAAGCTTTTAGCGAAATTGGTCCAAAGTACTTGGATTTGTTGCATGTTACATCCCTAAGAGTGACGCCATCAATTTTAATCAGTTAAATGAGATCACATGTGCAACATGAGAGGTATTTTCGTATTTTTGCTCAGCTCCATAACTGCTTCCTCTTCCATCTATATATATATAGGGATAGGTTCAAATGAGAACCATTTTAAATAGAAGAACCATAAGAACTATTTAAAATCATTAAATTAATTAATAGTGTATAATTAATAATGACATTTTTGTAATATTATAGAGAATATTGAATAAGTGAATGTTTAAAATCGTCGGAGGGGCATAATAGGAATACAAATTTCAAAAAGGAAAACAAAACTCCGAGTAAGTGGCGCTCCGAGTAAGTGGCGCAGCATGAGGCATGAGCAAATCATTAAACATTTAATTTTTGAACTTGCCAATTTCTTATTACTTTCGACTAAACTATTTCTTTGTTTTCCTAATATTTTAAAATAGGTCTATAAAACTTTTTTTTATGTATTCATATGTGAGAAAAAAATAAAACATATACGTTTTTAGTTTTCAACGGTTAATTCTTATACGTACAAATTAACCAATTCTTAGTATATATATATATATATATATACTTATTTTTGTTTAGATGTGAATTCTTAGTGTTCATATATAAATATTCTATGTTTACCTGTTCAAATTAAGTTATAACTTAATATGTTTATATGTGAATGTCATATGTAAATAAATTTTTTGTATATGAACACATCAAGGCATCAAGCTATAATTAATATTACATATATTCATATGTGAATGATTTTTACATGCACATTTTTATTCATATATTTATTCATATATGCATGATTTGTATTTGTGCAGTATGTTCATATGATTGGTTTGTATTTCATAGTTGCTCATATAATATTTTTGACGCCACTTGTTCATACCCGAACAACAATAGTAAAATATTTCAATATTATTTAACGTAAATTATAATAATTATATGCTCTTGATATAGATTTATTCATTGTCTCAAATTCAACTATTGCAATTTGTATGAATGTATCAAAATAAAGATTGATAAAGATAATTAAAATAGCAAAAAAAAATAAAAATGAAGTGCCTATTATTTTTATTTTTTTTAAATGATACTAGATATAAATAAAATCGTTTCATTAAAAAGCTAATTTGCATTACTACGCTTTTAGCTCATGGAAATAGATGGATTTCAAGCGTAAAGTGTAAGCACAAATATTTACGTATCAAAATAAATAAAATAAAAAAATGAAAACATAAGCTAAAAATGTTTCTATTTAAAATTAGAAATGAGGACGTCAGTTCCAACAAGGTGTATCCCAAATTTAAAAAATATATATATATACTATAAGACAGTTGAACTAATGACTTATTAACCAATCACATCGCTCAATATTATCAAATTGACTTTTGATGATGTCATCATTTAAATCTTTAAATAAATTAATTTAACTAATTAAAAGTATTTAATTCCAAAAGGGTTAAAATAACAAAACGGAACTCTTATCTTTATTTTGGATCAATTCTAACTTAATTAATAAAAAATATTTAACTTCATTAAATTCTTTACTTCCCCAAAGGGAGAAAAAAATGTAGCTTTTCATAGTTTCATACTCAACTTTTTAATATCATGTATACAAATATATTAAAAACCCCGATTTTTATTTTTTTTATGTATTAGTAGCTAAATATATGAATATATATAATATTAATAATATCATAAAAACCGTGTCAAGTTTTAGACACGGGTCTAAAATCTAGTTTGTTAGCTAAAATCATGGAATGTAAAATCTTAAACAATAAGTCTTTTTAATGTATTATTAATGAATTACAAAACTACCCTTATATGTTATTAGCGATAAAAGAGTTCTTGTGGTTCATCCATTTAAAATGGTTCAAAAAAAAAACCGTATAAAATATGGAAAATCAAAAAATAGGTAACAAAATTGTATTTCTAACCTTAACTAGCTAATCAACCCGGTTTCAACCCGGGTTAATTGATAGACGTTTTGCAAATAAACCAAATGATACCCGGTAGCTTTACAATATGTTGTCGAAAAACAAAAATAAATGGAAACAAAAGTTGTATAGTTGTGGACACACGTTAAAACACATTCGGTTCGCAAAAAAAAAGTTATCGGAAAAAAAAAACATACCATAGTTTCGGCCTATTGTACGAAAAAATAAGGTGATTAAAATCTTAAATAATAATATGGACATTTAATAAAAATCTATATTAATGATGCATATTTGAAAAAAAAATCTATTAAAAAAGTATATTTTGAATTTTAAATAGAAAAATATGATGATGCTATAATTAAATTAAGGGGATGTGTGTTAATACAAATTTTAAAAAATCTTATGCCATCACAATCTTCCTTTATTAATATAATAGATCTCATCATAAGAAACCAAACAAACAAATAATAGTAAAAAATCTATAAATCTCTAACGATTTCTTAAAGGATGTCATCTTCCTCGTGAATCCGAAGTTGCATGTCTTCGTACACCACCACCACCACCATTCCCGTCATCACCATCATCACAACTAATAAGATCGATCTATCTATCTCACTAAAAATAAAACAAAACCAAAAATGGTTCGATGGTTCCTATGCTTCTTGTTTTTTTAAACATAAACACTAGTGGTATGGGATTATGGGTATTTTGTTTGCCCACGTTCTAGTGAGGTTTTTTACTTTTTTATTTTTATTTTTGCCTATCAATCTATACAATTCGGGTGGGTCTTATGTTCTAGGTTTGATAATGATTACGGAGATAATGATGATGTATATGATATATAATTTATATTTGCAAGTTGTTCATTTTATCTTTTTCAATTTTTTATATTCAGATGTGATTTTAGGTTTTTATGATAAGAAAAAAATTGTTATGATTTTGAAGATCCATATTTATATCTTGTTGATAATGAAATAGAGATGATGATAAAGATCTGAGTTTTTTATTGAAGAAAATTTTTTGGATAAATATAAGATTTGAAGAAGAACAACTGGAGAAGAAGAACAAATAGGGAAAAAGGCCAAAGTGCCCTCATGTGAGGGACACGTGATGTGTTTTAACAAAAGTGTGAAGTTTTGAACCAATTTTACTAAAATTTTTGAAGAGGGATGTAAACCACGAAAGTGAACAAACCATAGGGATGATCGACGTTGAAGTATCAATCAAAAATAAATCTAATTACCTTATACTAGATAGGGTAAGTGGGTATCGTTCCCACGAGGAGCGTCTGTGGTTATAGTCAAGTTTTAACAATTTTCGATTGGTTTTGAAAATAATAAGAAAAACTTAATTTTAATTAACTAAATTACTAGACTTAAAGATAATAAAACAAGACAAAATTAAAAAGAGAAGTTGTAAACAATGATAAAAAGTGCATCCCTCTCGAATCCCAAAAGTAGTATAATATACTTAATAAACTTTACCGAGTATTTATTCTAAATTACATAGACATAATTTTATTACTTGATAAGAGCAGTTTTGGGCACAACTTATGTTAATTATATGACCTGTCTTAATCCCTAAACTAGGTGGACTTGACACAAATCATTAACTCGCAATAAATTGTCTTACGAAAATTCAAATCAAATAATAGTGAATAAAATACTCAATCAGTCATATGATTTTTAATATAAAAAAAATAATGTTTACGCGACTGAAAGTAAAAGTTCATCAAATAAATTAATTAACAATTGTTTATCGGGAGACGTACATCGGTATCTTCAAGTCACCAAAGCTTGATAAAGAAAATCTTTGCATGATGATCGAATATTGGTGATGTTACTCTTTGTCCTTCTGTTCGTCCGAAACAAAAAGATATGTATCAACCTACTCTCGAATTAATTGCTGCCAAAAGATATGTCTCCAATTCGTCCGCAGCCTCTTGTTCGATAATTAATGAAGTCTCCCAAAAATTAGACTAACAATTACATATATAGCCTCCCAATTTTTTGAACCCCACGTGAGGACTTATTTAGCCGACAACACAAATTCACGAATCAAGATTTGAGATGGGCTTTTTGATCCGCCTAAAATAAAAGACTATGGAATGTTGGGCTGATATGGTAATTTACGGCCCAAATAGAAATCAACACAAAACTCTTCAAGTGTCATAAGTCTTTGTCTTTTCTTGTCTTCCATTTGCACGACTAAAACAAAAACAGGTCCTCCAAGAATCTGATCCACCATCAGCCATTTTCTTTGTGACACGACCATACTCTACCAATGTAACTTTATTCGATCACGCTTTTTAACCATCTTTTATGTATTTTAGTTTAAACTTAAAATTTACAAAACATATACCAAAGTAGGTCTATTCACAAAAAAATTAATTAATATAATCATTTTTAGACCATCAACTATATATCCAATTATGACTTATCAAGGGACGAATCCTGCAATTAACTCTAAAAATAATATAAATAAAAAGGTAAAAGAAAGATGTTAGATATTAAAATAATAATGTCTATTTGTAATTTGTTAGAACAATAGGGTTAGAACAGAAAGTTTGTCATATATATATATATAAGACTTGTAACCTTTTCCACCATATTTCATTCTAATATAATTTCTTATTTTATTTTCTCTCAAAAACACACACTTCATATTTTACACACTAGCTCAATTCATGAGTTTTAGTTGTTTCAAAAGATGTATACTGATATAGAATATAGACACACATATGATAGACTTACAAAAATTATTGGTGACTGGTGAGGTTATTTCCAAAGGAATTCATGCATATCCTTTCTAAAACATAAAATATTATATATATCCTCGTATACCACACATCAAATTATTATTTTTAAACTAAAAGATATATAATTAAAGGGAAAATGATCCGTACTGTAGACTTTACCTAAGCTTAGGTACTGCCACATTAAAAAAAGTTACATATTAAACCTTTGAATTTAATAAACATACATGACCCTCCCCTGAATTTTACATAAACTCCCCTGAACTTTACATAATCACCCCCTACTTTACTTAAGATAGGTACTGCATGCTTTACCTAACCTTTCCCCATAATTAAAAGTAAAATAATGGATCCTGATCATCCATAATTAATCCATGCTTTTCACAAAATCTATGCAAAATTGTGAATTTGTATAATAAACATGCTAATCACTCTGATTAAATTACAAGTAATGTTGCTATTAGGGATGAGCGAAAATACCGAAAAAGTACCTCATTACTTTGCTCTCGATGGTGACGTTGTCAATTACTAGTTGTTATCACATCAGCATCGGTATAATTGGCAAAACTAACAGTAGCTGGTAACTGTAGCTAGTAGTTGTAACTATAAGCTGTAACTTTTTATCAAAGCGGTTAACAAATGCTTTAATTCATTAGTAACTTTTGGCACAAAAGTTGTAACTAGAAGCTAAAATGACAAAAAGGACACAAAAATATAACAAAATGAAAATGTCACCATATATACAAACAGATAAAATTATTATTAAACGATTAAACCCAATGAAGTACATACATACATACACTATCATTCAAGAATCTTAAAACAGATCGAATTGCAACCCTTTCACAATTTATTCATGTTCTCGCTATGCTGCATCAATCATATATGATAAATCGCATAATATCTTATGATGTGATTGAACCCATATTCAATAACATCTATCATATACAACTACGTACTGAAAAATATATTTCGCCTCACTAAATTTGACAAGTTTTGGCCTATCGGGAGCAAACCAGGATGAATATGATCTATAATTAACTTCGAAAACCAAGTTTCAACCATTGTGTTCTTGAACAAGAACTCGAAATCGGGCGATATTGCTATCAATTTAAACCCTTTTTTCCGTAAAAGGTTTCAAGATTTGTTCGATTGATCTGTACTTGTGTACGTATCAAAAAGAAGAAAAAACCCATAAGTATAGTCATGTTTAAGCTTGCTTGCTTCTTTGGTTAATATTCATGCATGAGGGTGTCGAAACATACAGCTACATGAGCATTCTAAAAAAAAAAAGAGTATAATCAAGATATAAAAATAGGGATATGTAAACTGTAACATCCCAAACTTTTTAAGTTTGACTTATCGTTGACCGTTAGTTGATCCTTAACGTCGTTAGTCTCTTTAATTGCTAGTTGATTAATAAGTTGTTAAATGATAATTAAAGTGCATATATGTAGATATATTATAGAGTTATGTGATGTTAAAATGGTGTGTCGGTTCACCATTATGTGCTTAAGACGTTAGTTGGCCTTCCGGTAGTGTACGTATTAGCTTCGGGCCTTAGTTATTAGACTAATATGTTTTTTTGGACTTGTTTGAGTGGGTTTTAGTCAAGCCCAATGCAGCAATCGTCAAATTTCCAAGTCAACGTATACTCTAGATTATATTCTAAACAGTTAGATATGGTATGATAAGATTTTATTTTACTAAATCATTAAAAGAAAATACCAACTGTTAAGTCAATCTCTTAGAAACTATCTTTTATTTAGATCAATATGTAGTTTGGTTAACTATCATATCTCTTTGTAAAAAATAATGACAATTTCTTATGAACAAAATTATGACTTTTGGTACTTTTAATCAACCCTTAGACCAATCATCAAATAATAAAATCAAAATTTAAGATGCATGATAGAATATATATATCATCAATATCAACATGAATGAGAATCTAAGAATTTCTAGTTCATTCATTTTACCATCAACATAAAAGAAACCAATTATAGCAAAAATAAGGATGAGTTTAAAATCCAATAAGACAAATAACATGTAGAACACGTGAGATTTCTAAGCATGCCAACCAGATGATCTTTTTACCAATATTCTCAACCTTGTCAGATTATATTCTCGACATTTCTTCCTTCTCATACTAACCAAAATATTCTATACATGTTACAAGATGAAGCACCTCATTTCCCATTGTTTCTCTTAAGTTGATCGGTTACAGGGAGACACCATGGTTACATGACTTTTCCACCCAGGAGCCACCCTTCTTGGGTCACTATTAAGACCAGTTTTTGCCCTCCTCCATCACCCCTCCAAACTATCCTCAACCTTTTATAAATAACACCATGTATTTACCTCTAAATTGCACAACACCTCTACTCATTCAACACTCAAAACTCATTCAGAATCTGTGCTTATCACTATTTTGAAGCAGCAAGAACAGCCTGGTACTCATTACAATTCATCACTCAACACCACCACAATGCTCACGGGTCCTCAGCCAGTTAGGGTCATCTTTTGTTGATCACCATTACGGTTTCGGGTTCTATTCTTAATATCACATTTAACTCTCGTAAGTACCATTCTTTCCTCTTACACCTTTAGACTCTTTCTGTGTTTCGAAATGTGTCAATGAACTCGAACCCGTTTGCTTTATTCATCAGTACGCGTTTTCGGTCGCCATATTCCAGGAGCTCTTTTCGTCTCAGAATCACTCCTACATTCTCTCCACCCCCGTTGCTGTAAGTCTTATGACCCTGTACGGATGTATTAATTCTGAAAGTTTATGTCACGATATCGCTTTGTCAATGCCAGTAATAAACTTCTGGAAAATGGACTAAAAACATGTGATGCTAAGTAATAGTTAAACCATGTAAGCAAAGCAGGACCTTCACTAAGTAGTGTTGTACCCATGAACACATACAATCAAGAATCATGTATATAGAAATGTGAATGTGTCAGCTTAAGTTACTGTTAGTCCTACACACTCTAGTTGGTAAAAGATTGTCGATCTTATAGCCATGTCAAGTACAATAGTTGTCAAAAAAAAAAAAAAAAAAACATGTTATATGACCATAGTGAAACAAATGTTAAACTTTAGCAAAATACTAGGATGTAAAATATTTAGCAAAATAATTATAGATAAAAATGGATACTAGGAACATGTTATATGACCATGTCAAGTACAATGCTAGGATGTAAAATATTTTAAACAAATGGATACTAAGAACATTTAGCAAAATAATTATAGATAAAAATGGTTACCACACATATATGACCATAGTGATGAACAATGTTAATTAATAGTTCATGGAACTAGTTAGTTATGTAATGGAAAAATCCTGAGTACAAATCTTTTCCCCATCAGTTGACCTTTACGGCTACTACATACTGCAAGAAATAAAAAAAAATATATTAATATATAGATTGGGTCTTATTTTGATGAATACAAATAATGCCTTTCGTTGATATCTAATACTGAGCATCAAAGGTTAATAAGACCACTATTAATAATTAAACTTAAAGTCACAAGAGCATGCCATCTATAGTTCTATATAGGACGACATATGTTATATGTGGTTTACTACTGTCATTACAAAAAGGGAATTTTAGTACAAGCCATGGTTACTAAAATAAAGTATATGCAAGACCATATATATATATATGAGACAATGAATACTTTTACCGTAATACTAATGAATTTATAAACTATAAATATATTATGAGTGACCTTATAATTAATAAATCCTTATGATTGCTTTAGGACACATCTAACTCGGATTACTTCTTTTGCCCTCATTGTTAAGGTGAATTCATAGTCCCTTTTAAATATTTTATTTTTTTGGGTGAGAATACATGCACTTTTATTTATTTTAAGATTGGACACAAGTACTTTATTACTATATATTGCCTGAGTTGTTTCTCATCCTATTAAATCCCCTATTTCAATACCGTCAATTATGGACTTAAGCGCGAATATTTGTGAATAGATCTATTGGGTTTGACACCCCCACCCGAGTTAGTAGCGCTAACTTGATCGGCATGATCAAACGGGTGCATGATATTTGATTCATAGTACTTGAGGATGAAAGTACTACGCATGGGGTAAATGTAACATCGTTAAGCTTCGGTATTGGGAGCTCAGTGCTATAGTATATATATTATGTATATAAAAACCTTGTGATCCATAAACTATGTTGATATGATAAACCTATGACTCACCAACTTTATGTTGACGTTTTAGCATGTATTTCTCAGGTAACTAGTGTTATGGAATTTCATGGAGCGGAGTAGGAGTCTCAAGTATTCAAGAGTCATGTACTAGATAATAAATAAGAACTCTTATGTATTTCTTAGCTACTTTACTGTAAGGTTATGTCTTGAAACGTTGGTATTAATGAATAAAAACGACACATTTAGTGGTCGTTCTCTTGTACAATTTGTGTTATGATCCTTTGTAGTCATAACTCGCCAAAATGATTTGGCGGGGTGTGACACCCAACCATCATGAACGAAAATTAAAGCTTAATGGCTGGTCCATTAGGGTAACAAGTCTAATAAGTTCCTTTTAATCCATTCTTATCATTTTATAACCTATTATCATTAGGTTTTCTCATTCTCTCTTATTTTTCCACCCTATTCTCCCATATTTTGATCTTGAACTCCTGGAAATCAGTAAGCAATTTATTTTCATATGATTATGTCCATTACAATGATCTTTGCTTGTGTCTAGTGATTTCCATACCGAAAATTAACGTTTTCGGGTATATTTTGAGATCTCAATGATGACGGTCATACAAGCATAGATGATTACTGTAATATGGTTCATTTTTAATATCTTTTAGTTCTGTAAAATAATTTGGTATGATCTTGATTCATACATATGGATTTCAATACGATTTGTAACGTTTTTAATACCTTTTTTGTGAGATCCAGTGATAAAAGCGATTTAAATGAGATTTGTTTTCAGTGATATCTTATTTTCTGAAATTGATGAGTTTTGCAAAAATAATCATCTAAATCCGTTGAGTAACGAAGCGGCAATCGTGATTTGAAGTTTATACGTATATGGTTTCCGAATAGTTTTAATAAAACCCGAAGAGGAAACCTTTTAAAATGGGATTTTCTTCTGGAATTAGATTCTCTACTGAGAAACATGAATTTTGCAAAAAGAATCGTCTAAAACGGTTAAGTAACGAAGTCGCAATCGCGTTTTAAAGTTTATGTTCTATGTAGCGACGATCTAGCGACGGAAAGTTTTTTTCCCGATCAATCTGCACGTCCCATCTGCTGACGTCATGCTGACGTCATGTCGCTGACGTCATGCTGACGTCACTGTTAGCATATTTTTCGGTTTTGGTCCCTGCAGTTTCAAAAAGTGACAGTTTTGATCCCTGAAGTTTCTGATTTGACATAAACGGTCCCTGTAGTTTCAAAAATGACAGTTTTGATCCCTGTAGTTTTGAAAGTGACAATTTTGATCCCTATAGTTTGAAAAGTGATAGTTTTGATCCCTACAGTTTTGAAATTGACAGTTTTGATCCCTGCAGTTTCGAATTGACATATTTGGTCCTTGCAAGATTGAAATTGTGTTTTAAATCTTGTGAGATTGAAATTGTAACTTTTGATCTTTATGGTTCAAGATTGAAATTGTCATTTTTAAATCTTGTGGTTCGAGATTGAAATTGTTATTATTGAACTAAATGTTATTGAATATTTAACACCTTAAATTAAACGTATTTACTAATAAAAGCATGATATTGGGTCCTCATGAAAAGACAATGATAGTGAGTAAATTAGCAATTAATTGGACTCTTTTGTACATCGTAGGTTCTGAAGGTTTGAGTATTCACTGTTGAGTCTTAATTGGTGTAACACTTTGTTATTGCATTCTTATTGAGGTAAGATAACATTTTTCGTCACCTGAGGGTACAACAAAATATAGTTTTTATAAGTTAAAACCCCCAAATGAATATAATTGCATACTTGTATGATTATGGGATTATATGGGAGGTTTTATGGTATATTGATTACCATCTATGATGTATGGTAAGATATGAATGATTTAAATGTATGATGTTATGCATGGCTTGAACACCTAGTCACTAGACATGTAAATAGGATTGCCATGACACGTGCACGAATAAGGGCCCTAAAGTAAAAGATGATGTATGTGATTAGTTTAGGTGAAACTGTAGCCTAAGCTAATATAATTAAGAAGTCTCGAGCATATTCAAGATGTTGTGTTAAGCTTAACCCGTGCTAGTTCCTCGGAGCTAGGGCGTACATGGTCACGTGGTTTGGGAATCATGATACCTCCCGTGGCATAGTTACGTTTGAGTATTCCGGGTGGAGTAACTAACCACCATTGCGTAAAGACATAAACGGTTTATTCAGTTGGAAATGACTTTGTCAATTCCTTAACGATGCCGATGGACCACCGAAAGGTTTACCCATCATGTCGGGTGTGAGGACTCCATGTATGGTCTACGACCACCTGCACACAAACCCCACATCCCTATGTAAGTGGCGTAAGTCACTTAGCCTACGTCTAGGCAAAGAAACAAAGTAAAGAAAGAAAGATAAGAAAGAAATGCTAGGCACATTAGGAATATGATGATCCTATTGTGTTATGTTTATCTTGTGATGTGATATGTATGTGATATTAACATTTATGACATGTTTTGTTAATATATTATGAATCGGCAAATGTTTTCAAATTATGTTATCTTACTTAGCTAATTTATTAGCTAACACTTGTTATTTGAAAATGTTGTGCCTTCAGGATAAGCAAGCTTGAGCTAGGAAAGGATTAGCTCGGTGAGATGGGTAGAAGTAATAAAGAAGACTAGCATAGATTGTTGAATGCTTAGACTTCCCTTAGCCTTACGTTTTGGCTACTTTCATTTATGATTTATGAACATGTAATAATGATAGCATTTATGTTGGTGCCATAACTTGGATTTCATTTATATTGTTTTGATGATGCATGTTAGTAACACCGTTTTATAAAGGTACCATCCGATTACGGATGGGGCAGTTTTAAGTGATCCTTTTCCGCTACTTTTTAAACGTCGTTTGGCAAAGTTTTTTGAAATCCATGTTTTTTAAATGACGGGTGTTACATAAACTGAAAGGAAGACAAAGATTGATGAAGCAGAAGGATGGGTGATTAACAATTTGTACGTGCACTACAAATCATATTGCATTTGTTCACACTTTTAGGTGAATGTGAACAAATTAAAAATTTTGCCACGCTTTTTAGTGTGCATAAATATATTGAATTAAAAGTGTGTGGAAATTTCTCCACACTAAACAGTGTGTAGAAATAAAAGTTCACACTTTTTAGTGTGAACTTTCATAATTATTTTGTCACACTCCATTTGTCCACGGTAAATAAAAAAGTTATCGTGAACAAATAAGGTGTGACAAACTAACTATGAAAGTTCACACTAAAAAGTATGAACTTTTATTTATACACACTTTTTAGTGTGGATAAATTTCTATACACTTTTAATTCAATATATTTATGCACACTAAAAAGGTGGCAAAATTTTTAATTTGTTCATATTCACCTAAAATGTGAACAAATGCAATATGATTTGTAGTGGTGGGTATTGATTCAATACTATTGAACTATTGATGGAGGTTTATCCGTGAGCTTTAGGATATTTTTGTAAATTTAGACATTAAAAGCTACAGCCCATTTTAAAACGCTTGTTAAGTTGACGTTTTGTATTAGAGATTTTACCAAACAAAAGCTTTTAATATAAGAGAACTTTTTCATTCAAATTAAAAGCTAAAGTTGATGAAAAACTCTTGTCAAACATAGCCACATGCCAAAAGTACCTCATTACTTTCTCATCACTTTATATTTTTATCATCGCTCCGTGATGCTTTTATAAAATTTCAAATAAGTCTCGGGGCAAAGTCACTTAGTCACGTATATGAAAGCTCATTACCCTATCAATATCCACGACCTTGCAAATGCAAAAAAAACCGACAGTAAGTTCTTGTACTATGGCCAAATCATTTGTTAGTGATCGTCATTCTATGACCATGTATATATGCGGATGTGGGCAAGGGAAGAAGTTGCAGCGATATCTGACTAATGACTTTTTCATTTGGGCCTTATTCTTTTCTTTCATGTTGATAAAATTTAGCCAATTCAAATTAATTATTCTCTCCTCCTATTTTAATTGTTCTATTTTGACTCAAGTCTTTTTCTTTTGACTTTGATCATAAATATCTTTATTTGTGTTATATATTAGTTGAATAGTTGATAAAATTTATATCAATGAAAAGTACATTTAAACTCAATCAACTCATATAATCGTATATTATATCAAGTTTTATATAACACAAATAAAAATATTTATGGTCAAAGTTGAAAAAAAAAAAAAACTCAAAATGTCAAACTATGACACCTAATATGGGACGAGGAGTACTTTTGTGTGTAATAGACTCTGTGTAATAGACTAATAGGTTATTCAACCTATATTAAATCAAAATTTGACTAAGTCACTATGAGTCATACTAACTTCGTCTTATATAAATAGTATCTTGATACGAAGCCACATCACTATATCAGTCATATCAGTCATAAGTTAATTTATATAATAAAATTAAATATTATTTTCTCTCTTCTAATTTAAATGTCTTATTTTGATTTTTAAAGTCTTTTTATCGTAACTTTGACTGTAAAATTGTTTCGTGTGTAATACAATAACTGATGTAAAATATATTGATAGTTTGAATTTTAAATGTATTTTTATATTGTATAAATAAATCTATTTATAGTCAAAATTATAAAAGATTGACTTAACAAAAGTTAAAATTGGATAGTTAAATGGTAACCGAAGGATTATCAATCTTAGATGATGACTGACTATTATTGTAGTGAGCAAATATATTGCTGGCTTGGATTCCACAATATATGCTGGATCCATCCATTTCGTTTTCATCACCACTAACTTGCATCCAATTCAAAAAAGCATCAAATAATAGCTTATGCTTTTCTTTGATTTTTATTAAAGTAGTTCTTTTTAAGAAAAAGCCATTTGTTGATGGTTTGCATGCAACGTGCTTCACGAAACATTGACGAATAGACTAAACAAATAATTTAATTTTCCTTGCAAAATATCATCAAATAATACTTCGTTCGTTCAAAATATCTTGTCGATAAATAATATGTAAGACTTTAGAAATGTTTAATTAATTGTTACATTGTACAGTAGCAACATAACGATTTTATTTTAACTTTTCGCCCTGTTTTCGAAATTATGGATCTAGTTTAAGATACCATAGTGAACATTAAATTTTCGTTAATATACTTTTTTCTTTCTCCTAAATCACCAAATCTGTGTTTGAGTGAATAATCGCCGCTGTTGAATCAATGATAAGTAGAAGAATCGTCATTCTGATATGCGTGTGAATCAACAAGTTCAATTTATGTTAATTTGTCTCGTTCAATGTGAATCAAGAAGTAGTTTAACAAGTTCAATGCGAGTGAAATTATAGTCTACATCATTGTGTCTGCTTGAATAGAGTTCAATGCAAGTTTCCTACCGATCGTAAAACCATCTGGAGGCACTTTCAACTTGGAAGAAGAATAACAGTTGTATATGGTGAAGATGGTGCAATATTGTCAAGCATAATCTTTAATAACAAAATGTGCTTATTGCTTATTTGTTTAATTAGTTTTATATGATGATGATGCATGTTTAAATGTAATGTCAATTTGGTCAAGGATAGAAATTTGTGTTGCACTAAAGTTGAATAATCATGCAATGGGTTAAGCATTAGTAATGTATATTCAATGGTTTAATTAGGCTCTAAGCATTTGTTCCATAAACAAATTATAGCATAATCTCAAGAACTAACTAGGAAGTCTTCCATCATCAATTCATCATTGACTTTTTTAACTTGGTAAAAAGTTGTTGACCACATATGCATGGATTGATATTGATCGAGAAGACCCAACTTAGCCTGATCAGTTTAGTAATATGGTTTAATCTTTTACGAGACTAATGGGAAATGGCCTCAAACTCGAAGTGATCAAGATAATTAAGATAGAAGTGATCATGACAATGAGCTGTTAAAAACGCGGTTTGAAGAATGTTTTAAGTAGCTAGCTAGCTAGCTAATATCTGGTATTCTTCAACAAAGACCCATATGCGCAGAGAGGAAGAACGCGGAAATGATACAAGAACCATGGTTAGGCTGATGCTACTTGCAAATAATGGTTTTCATAATTTTTGGGCTACATGTCTAGTTATATACGTTGATTCTGGAGGCTCCAAGATCGCATGAGTGAACTGTAAACACCCTTTACTTAAATGACTGTAACTTGGGCTACGAGACTTCGTTTTGGGGGTGAGACCAGTCAAAACAAAGGTTGAAACAAGGAGAACGCCGTGGAAAGGACCTGATCGAAGGAGACTTGGTCATCTTTCGAATCCAAGAACGCTGTATTTTATGAGTTTTTTTGGATCTTTAAGTTTTTATTTCTAATTTGTTGAACTTTGTTTGTGGGCTAGTTTTCGGCCCGTTCGTCTTTTTAGGCCCATTCGAAATTATGGGTCTACTTTAGTGTCCTATTGTGATGCTGAAGCATTAAGTTTTTTATTATATGAAATTAAGTGGTTACAGTTTAAACATACATTACAACTCTGATAATTAGCTTTCTGTTAACTAAAAGGATGAAGGAAAAAAAACTTAGACCTTTAGACACTTTTGAGAAAGTTACTAGGAATATGCCAATTCTGAAGTGGCAACAACTTAAAGAAGCAAAATCTCGAGTCAGGCTAAATATATAACGTGTATATTTAACTTATATTCTTGAAAGCAGAATGTATGTTTTAAAACCTAATGATGGCTTATTCTGGCATGGTTCTCTGTTATCTTTCCGGAAAAGATTAAATCAAAATGGACAGATCATTCGTTTGGATATGATTTCCTTTTTAAAACAAACTACTTACGAGCATTAATCATTTGTGACTTTCTACTACTTCCGAAAAAATTCCCTACAGATTCAATTCCCTTTCCAGCTATCTTTAGTGGATCAGATGGAACACGAAAAGAACCATTACTCACCTTATATGTCAAAACCGACGAGCATCTAAAGCACAACACAGCTCTTAATCTGTATGTACTATACCAAACAGCTGTTATAATATTCCTTTTATACGCCTATATATCCATATCCATCCTAAATCCTATAAGTTAAAGTACATTTCATGTGCAGAAATATCAACACAAAACTTACTCTTTCTTTTTCACCTTGTTCGATAATTAATCATACATTTCTGGGATGGGAAAGCTAAATTTTAGCACCTTTCAATATAATAAAGTAAACATAACTTTAAGAACCTTAAAAAGGTGGTATGGTTCTAGTAAAGTTGACCATGGGCCTATAAATAAGAATGCCACCAGAGTAGAATACTCACCAGTTGCAAAAACAGATGATCATCTGTCACTGACAAAAGTATACAAATCTACACAAAATAATATCAGCAGCGGTTACGAGATGCAGAGGCAAAAGTCGATTGTACAGCCCCCTGTATATGGGGATTTGATCACGGTTCTTAGCATCGATGGTGGTGGAATTAGAGGTCTTATCCCGGCTATAATTCTCGAATATCTTGAGACTGAGCTTCAGGTATGAGTGCATGACATGCTTTTTTGAAGATATATAACTACAGTTGGCGTTGAGTATTATTTTCTTAGGTATCTCTAGTCTTGTTTTAATTTTATTGTTTACAACCCTGGTTACTTATATATGAATTACGGTCTGATGTTTAGAAATTAGATGGTGAGAATGCAAGAATAGCAGACTATTTTGACATAATTTCCGGGACAAGTACTGGTGGCCTCATTACTGCGATGCTAGCATCTCCAAATGAGAACAACCGCCCTTTGTTCGCTGCTAGAGACATCAAAGAGTACTACCTCCAACAATGCCCCAAGATCTTCCCTCAAGATTGGTAATAATTAATTTCATGAAATTCAAATTTTGAAATACTAACGCACACATACACACGTGTATGTATATGTATATAGGGTGAGGATCAGGCGTAGAACACCAAATTTAATGAGACACAGGTAATAGGGGCATAAATAGCTCTGATCACCATTCTCATATCTAAACTAGTCCTGTTTTGTGTTCTCATCGGGTAGCTCTTCGATACAATGCTAAATACAATTCTAAGGTTGTTGTTAACGTGCATAAAAAAAAAACTGTAGATTCCATATCAAAAGCCGGCCCTTTGAATTTATGGTAAGTGTACAAGTATTTGATGTAATTTAGCTACAGCCTGTATTTAGTCAAAACTGAGACTAGAGTAAGTATCTTAATTAACCTGAGTTATAAATAGAATGGAATCAATGAAAAAGCGTTACAAGGGCTCAAGGTGGCATCTTACTTGCAGAGAACATAGTTGTCTTAGGTAAATTAATGGGGCTAAATTCTGATTCTATAGTATATGGGATAGACACTCTGTCTCTATCTCTATCAGATGGTAATAGCTAAAATAAATGAAAGATTTAGTTTTAATTCAGCAACAATATCCTTGCATCACAATCATGTTAATTAGGCTTCTAGCTTATTTATGTCACCGCCCTATCAGCAGTGCACAGGATCAATGCAGAATTTTCCTATAAATATATTGAGGTAAAAACTGTAAAAAGATTAGGATAACAAAACCATTGTGACAAAATTCTAGTGCCTAGTCGCTGTTGTACCCGTATTTAGTCCAAGTCAGGTTATATATCAACAAAAGTAAGGTACAAGAAACTGAAGAAAGACAGGACAGGCTACTATAGAAGAAACTTACCCATTAGACCTTTTTGTAAAAGATTCGATTACTAATTACAGTAATACTTTTACTGTTATATATTGCAGTTTGTTTCTTTTCCAAATGCTCGAAAGAGAATTAAAACATTTTAATCCATGACATTCAAAGTACAGCATTATCTTTGCTTCGATCTCTTTCTACTTTTTTCTTTTTTCATATTTCTCTGCACTGGTTTTTGTTTCACTGCATTGTTACCATTAGTTTACTTTATGGATCCTTACTTACTCAAAACATTGACATATTTTTTATTTTTCGAACAACAGCAATGTGGTCACGAAGCTAATAAGGAACCTAAGTGGCCCATTATATAATGGGAAGCACCTCCATGACTCCATAAGGGATAAGCTTGGAGATATCAGATTAGGAGATACGTTAACTAATGTCGCTATTCCTACCTTTGATATCAGGACACTCCAGCCAACAATCTTTTCCACTTATGAGGTTCTGGTTATGTAACTTTCTTGGTCACGATACAATATTGTTATTTGTCCTAAGATTTATACAAATAATTGTCTGCTCTGTCTTTTTTTTTTTCATGTTAATATGTAGATGAACGAAAAACCTTATTTGAATGCCTTGTTGTCGGATATTTGCATAGCAACATCGGCTGCACCAACTTATCTTCCACCACATCAATTTAAGACAGAACATGAAGGAGAGGAGCATGAATTTAATCTAGTTGATGGTGGTGTAGCAGCAAATAATCCAGTAAGAATACTTAATGTTTGGGTTAAAAATTAAGGGTTAACTTAAGAAAATGGAAACCAACTTTGGCCTAATTCTCTTAATTAGTAATGTCCTATAAATGTCTTACTCCGTACTTTTTAGAAACCACCTTCTATTTAATCACATAAATAGTAAAATAAATAGCTCATATCTCAGTACTTTCTTTTTCTTCTTTAACAGACTTTGATTGCAATGGGTGAAATCGCCAAGAACCTCATTCGTAAAAATCAAGACTTTCCCTTACCTAAATCCCTAGAGTATCGTAGATATCTGATCATATCTATAGGAACTGGTGAATGTAAAGTCACAGGAAAATATAATGCAAACGAGGCTTCAAAATGGGGATTTTTCGGATGGTGGTTCAATGGCAGTGGCTCTACACCCTTGCTTGATATATTCACTCAAGCTAGCACTGATATGGTTGATATCCATCTTTCCGTCATTTTCAAAGCCCTTAATGTTCAAGCAAATTACCTACGCATCCAGGTATGCAGCAATTGTTATGAATGAATAAAAGTTCATGTGAGTTTATCACTTCCCATAATCTATATCTATATGTTTAGCTAGAATAAGGGGTGGTACCACATGGAGGCAAAGAGGGCCAATGCCCCCTCAAAATCTAGATTTTGTCATGTATTTTTTAATTTTTCATGGATTTTTTAATATTTTCTGTAAGTTTTTAACATTTTGACCCTTTTTATACTTTTTTTTTTCACGGACTTTTTAATTTTGCCCCTTCGTGATTTTTTTTCTTGTACCGCCTTTGGCTAAAGTCATTGTTGAAAGTTTCAATTAAGAAGTTTTATAAAAAACAGGAAGATGGATTAGAAAGGACAATGTCTACACTTGATAAAGCTACAAAGGAAAATTTGGCGTATTTGTCTAAAGCTGGTGAAGAATTGCTTGAAAAACAAGTTTCAACTGTTAACTTGGAGACTGGCAGATTCGTCCCATACAAGGACGAAACGAACAAGCAGGCTCTCACCGAGTATGTGTGTATATAGATATGTACCCATTAATCAGTGTTCAGTTAACCTAAAATATCAAAAATATTTCACTTGTTGTATTACTTATGTCGTTAAGAGTATGTTTTCGTGTACAGATTTGCCAGAAAACTTTCTCATGAGAAGCGTCTTCGTGATGTTAGATCGCCACGAGTATCTAAACCAGCTGATCTACACTTCCTGTCAGAAATGAAGCCTATGGCACTTGAGAAACTAAGCATTGCATAAAAAGAGATTGTATTCATCATGAAATTAAACTAAATGAAGTGGTGACAAAAGTAATGAAAAGATTGCTTTGATCTAGACTTTCATTATAAATAAATAAGTTTTATGTTTTGGTGTGTTTCTCATGACTACTTTTATTTATGCTTTTAGTGACATTTCCTATCTTTTTAAAAGGGTATGTTTGGTTAAATGTTTGCCACTATTTAAAAAGACGTCTCTTTTATTCTAAGATATGTGTTAAATTAGAAGCCTTTCATGGGTTTTAAGGCATCAAGATGAATTATGTTGAATGAATTTCATGATCATAAAGCAAGAATATTATTGCTCTAACAAAATATAAGATTTCTTCTTTAGAGTAGTACGTTGTTTGTTGAAAGGTATTGGAAGGCTCCAACTCCCATGTGTATTTCATCTTTATTATAAAGTATAGAAATTGGTATAAATGCATAAAATAAAAATCAACTTTTTCAATGCGTTGGTGGCTCATTAGTAAGGTCTTTGACTTTGTAGAAATCCACTATAATTCGAATCTCACTTCTTATATTTGTAGGAGTGGATTATTAGGGAGGATTTTTGAGAGTCCTGAGTTTTATCCCAGACATGTGTGGTTCGAGCACCGTATACTGCTCAATTGGATGTCATTGTGGTGTTTCGAATGTTAACTACTAACTCGTTGTTAAAAAAAAAACCTTTGCATTCGAACACCGTATTTTTTTTTATCTAACTAATAACTCAATTGGATGTCATTATAGTGTTTCGAAATTTGTGTTATTGGTGTTTTGAAATTTGTGTCATCGTATACTGCTCAATTGGTCACGTTACTTAAAATAAAATCCATCTATTGAAATTACCAATAATACAAATTGTCTAAATTATAAGTCAAAACTAATAATGTGTTACCAAAATTACCAATAATAGATAAAAATAAAAGATTGTTTTAGTTATTTGTAAAAGTTTTCACCAATTGAAAGATGGAGTCTATTAGTGGTAATTAAGTTTGATATATAGATGATTCTTTATTTCTTTTAGTTTTGACGTGCATTTATCCCTACAAAATTCTAGTTGCACAAAAAAATATATAAATTACATGCAAGTTGTATGAAAACAATAGATTCTTCGTGTTTCTTAAAAAACCAACTGTAGTTGGTGGCTTTCAAGAACATCAACTGTTTGTATTTCTGAGTGATGACCAACCGAATACACAATGAACTATTTTTCGGTGCGCAGACTATAAGGGTAGTCGATTAATCGAGTCGAATTGATATACTATTAAGCTTGAGCGTGCTTGACTCAATCATCAATTCGAAGACTCGACTAGAGCCAGACTAAGATAGTGTTTGTTTAGTCTCTCAATTGAAAAGTCGTGACTTAATCAAAAATACTTAATGCATTAATTAGTTATCAAAAATGTTTAACTTAATAAACAAAAAACAACTGTATTGACTTAATTCGTACAAACATCAGTTATCTATTCAGTCACTTAATTAATTCATTCACAGTCACTTAATTATTAAAAAAAACAGACCCTAAGTCTTTAGTTTCAATTTGATATTGAACTAGAATAATTAATTAATCTAATAATAATAGTCCAAGTTTGTAGCAATGGCCAATGGGCTCGATGATTTGAGCTCGGCTTAACTCAAAATACAAATAAAAAGCCCACACATGGATATATATTCGTGATAGAACCTGGCCCAACCCACATCAATGGACTTGCATGGTTACGACTTAGGACTACTTACGCACTTTTACAAGATATGAACCAGATTTAAATAACATACACAACTAATCTATTAAGTAATCAACGAATCACAACTTGTGATTTTTAAAATTGACTTTTATGTTTAATGTTGACTTTAATTTACAATTATTTTTTGTTTTTCGATAAAAGGTCGTCACCACTAGTTCGAATTTTATACAATCAATGAAGAACAGACAATCTAGCTGAGTACTAGATTGACATACAACTCATGCACGTTAAGTTCAACATCCAAAAAAAACACCAAAACATATTGGAAAACTAAATACAGGACGTTATACTAAATATACAACATGACTATGTTAACTAATTTGAGCCAGAGGAAGATTCCAAGCAATGCGAAGATCCTCCACTCTAGTTGTCCTTTTGAATCTGATCGTAGATAGCTTCATCCTGACAGTTGTAGCAAGCTGGTCGAAAGATCTCTTGTTAGAAAACAGTCTCGTGTTTCTCTCTTGCCACGTGAAATAAACAGAAGCAGCTAACAACAATTTAGTAACCACGCTAGTTGTAGTTCTTTTATTCACCATCTTCATAACCTCGTGGATAATATCATTCCAAGACAACAGAAAACTCTTTTGCATTGCCATCGATTTCTAGCCATTTAACCTCGTCACGCTTCATGGGATCTAAGACAAGTGGATTGATATAGTTTAGAACCATCGACCACCCATCAGGCCACTCTAGCTGTCCTCTTGAATCTGATCCTAGATAACTTCATCCTGACAGTCGAAATAATGGTTGTAGCAAGCAGCTAACAACATTTTTTTTTTTTCATCACAAATTATGAACCTAATAAATTTACATCTAATATTAATAACATCGCAAACCGGTCTAATATCACTTTTTTTTTCAAATTATAACTTTTTACTATTCAAATAAATCTTTCTTTTATTCATTCAGTTAAACATTTTCACCGAATATATCTATAATACATTTAGTGAAATAATTTACAATAAGATCTATCAGCTCTTAAAATAACTATAATACTCCATTTAACATCAATTATTTTTATATATTCACCACCATTGTCACCCCCACCGCCGCCCCATGTAACACCCCACCGTTAGCGGAAACATGAGGTGTCATGAAAAGTACAGCACGGCATGGTATTACATATATAATGCTAAATGAAATAGAATATAATAATATATTCCCAAAACATGAGTTCAATGTCATAATAGTACTAAAATAGTTTATTACAATCAAGTCCATAGAGAAATAATCCAAGGCATTTAGCCTTAAAGTCTAACAATAAATGAAGGAGCACTAATCTCCGAAGTCCAAGCCTAGCAGAGCAGTCTTTATCCCTGATTAACCTGAGTACTTGAAAAGTATACTAAAACGTGTCAACACAAAGGTTGGTGAGTTCGTAGGTTTTATGTCAAAAAGTCTAGCCAAAGAAATAAGTCTTTTGTCTATTATTTTAAGTCAAAATAAGTATTTGTTCAATATATAATGAGCAGAGTTACGCTATAGCCAGTCAATAGTCTCAAGTCTCAATGTCACAAGTCTCAATGTCACAAGTCTCAAAGTCACGAGACCCAAAGTCTCAAAGTCTGGTCTTACGGTACCTGCCTTAGTCCAAGTCTCAAGTCTTAAGTCCAAGTCTCAACTCATACAATAAGCACGTCCAAAGCATATCAAACAAACACATAATCACACACATACCAACAAGATCAAAGCACGTCAAATGGCATAAGTAACTCTATACGTACAGGCTCAATATTGAACATAAACAGAAATCAACAAAACTGTTTGAAAATTAAGTATACTTTCCACCCCAAACTTGTAAAAAGCGGGGCTACGAAACTCACCTGAAAGCAGCACAAGTATAAGTACCCTAGATCAATGAACAAGAACATAAACAGTCAGATACACCTGAAATAAGCTCACTATCTGTCTAAAAGTCTTACATTGTTCACAAGTCACTCCGTAAGTACCTACTTAATTGCACAAGTCCATGTGTCATACTAGTGTCTTATGAAATGCCATTATGTCTTGTCAAATGTCATAATATTTTTAATAGTCTTATTGCTCTTGAAAATTGTTCAAAAGAAATATTTAATTTAATAATGTCAAATTTAGTGTTTATATCACGTCAAGTCCTCGTATGGAAAGTCTTTATGGAATTTGTTAAGTCCGATAAGTCATTATTTTATTATTATTATATAATGTATTATATAATCCTTTTAAGTCCATTAATATTTGTCTTTATATATATATATACATAAGTCCAGATCATTTTGATATTACGACAATTTTGGATTCAATTATAAGCACGACATTAAATAACCAACCCAAAATTAACTTTGACCAAAAATTCTGATTTTGACTTTACTTGTCCTAATTTTGACCTTCTAAAATCTTTAACCCATTTTGACCATCAAAAGTCCAAATAAACACAAAAATGACCAAAATCTAATTTTAATAAATCAAATCTTAATACAATTTTGACGAAAAGTCCAACTAATATCCAAACCCTTAACTTTGAACAATCAAAAATCCAAATGATACCAAAAACCATATTTTGAACCAAAAGATAAATTCCGGCAGGTTTGACCAGCGTTGACCAACGGTTGACCGGCGTTGACCGAACCAAAACTCAAGAACAAGTCTAGATCCAAACACAATACGTAATTTCAATCACTTTTACAACCCGCATCTAAGCTAGATCTACCCAAAACAACCAAAAACACTTGAAAATCTCATAATATTCACGGATCTATACATTTTTCGGTTTATAACAACATGAACAAGAATCATACCAACAATATGAAGCTTTTCGGATCAAAAGATTTCGGATATGACAAGATTTCGGGTTTATATTTTTGAATCTTGAAGGATTTCGGCTCATTCATCATAGATTCAAAAGATTTCAGACCCATCTTTTCGGATCTAAACGTATATGCCCGAAATATATGTATTTTCGGTCAAGTAATCGGATTCAAAGGTTTTCGGATATATATATATACGTATTTACTTATATACCAGAAAATATATATAAAATAAAAATTTTCGGACTCAATCTATATTTATATAAACAAAAGCCGATTTATATATATATACTTGTAAAAATTTCGGGTTCTTAAATGTATATATTCATATAATCCGAAAATATATATAAATACAATAAAAACGGATTTTTGATGAAGAACAACCATAACTTACCAAGATCTAAAAGAAAAGTAAAGAAAATGATGGAAAGTAATGGTGGTTCGTGGTGGCCGGCGGCGGTTTACGGTGGTGGATGGTGGGAGCCGGCCGAAATACTAGAGAAAGAGAGAGTGGCGGCCAAATAGAGGAGAGGGAGAAGAGAAAGGGTTGTGTGTGTGAGAAATGAGGGTTAGGAGGGTTTTGTTGCCTTTTCCAAGCCTTTCAAATTTAGTTGACTTTCCGAAAAACCCATTTGACCCGACCTTTTAAAGAAGCTTGAAACCCGTTAAAACATTTCGTTGACATTTTTAAATGTAACTTTTCAATAGCTTTCTTACGGATATAAATATGTCTATATTTACTTATTAAATCTTTAATTGGTTTAATTTTAAGTATTTTATTTATTTTGACATTTTCACAAGACAACTAGTATTCCTCCTGTTCTCGAGTCCACGTGAAACTTATCTAAAGTCTAAATGCTCATAAAGCTCGAACAAAACATAAGTCCACTTATTCCGTTAATAATGCCTTACAGACTAATGACTTTCACACCCTTAAAATACATATTCTAGTTATAAAGTAGCGTACATGAACATAATGAACTAAAGACGATAGGAAAAGTACATCGATAAAATACGGTCAGATGACAGTTGTCACAACATTACTCCGTTAAAAGAATTTCGTCCCGAAATTCAACTCGCACTAGTCCCATTAAACAATTTGGGGTTATTTTATCTTAAATCGATCTTCCCGTTCCCAAATATACTCAGACCCTCGCTTTAAAATCCAATGACCCTTGACAAGTGTATACTTGGTTTTCTTTAGTTTCCGCACTTTGTGGTCCAAAATATCTAAAGGTTCTTCCACGAAGTTCAACTTATCATCAATCCGGATTTCGTCCATAGGCACATGATGCTCCTTCTCGACTAAACATTTTCGTAGATGTGACGCATGAGATACGTCGTGAACTCCCTTAAGCTCTTCCGAAGTTCTTAATCGATAAGTTACCTCGCCACCTCTTTCCAGTATCTCAAAAGGTCTGATATATCATGGTCCGAGCTTTCCACTCTTGACAAATCTGACCACACCTTTCCACGAGGAACCCTTAAGAAGTACACGATCTCCGATATTGAATTCTAAAGGTCTACGTCTGACGTCAGTAAATTACTTTTGACGTTCGCGTGCTAGTCTAAGTCGCTCTTTAATCTGCATTATTTACTCAATGGTCTCTTCAATAAATTCAGATCCAACCAACTGTCTATCACCAAAGTCAGCCCGCGCGACAGGCAATCTACACTTTTGTCTATATAATGCCTTGAAAGGTGTCATATTAATACTCGCGTGCTAATTATAGTTGTAAGAAAATTCTATCAAATGTAGATGGTCATCCCAGTTACCTCTAAAATCTAAAACACACGCTCTCAATGTGTCTTCTAAAGTCTGGATGGTATGCTTACTCTGACCATCTGTTTGATGATGGTATGTCGTATTCATGTCTGGTCTAGTCCAAAAGGCCTTCTGAAACCCTTGCCAAAATTGAGAAGTGAAGCGAGTATCTCTGTCCGAAAGAACTGAGACCGGTACACCATGCTTCGACGCGACTTCCTTCACATACTTCGTTTACCAATTTCCATGTGAGATCTTTCTCGTAAATGACCAAAGAATGAGCAAACTTTGTTAGTCTATCAATAATCACCTATAGTCACACATTCGTTTCTCGCTCCAAACATATTGTATCATGACTCTTTTATTCTAAGCAGTTTTGTGATAAAACCCATAGTCACACATTCCCACTTCCATTCAGGAATTTCTGGTTGTCTGATTAATCCAGCAGAATTCTGATATTCCACTTTCACCCATAAACATGTCAGGCATCGACTTACAAACTCAGTGACATCCTTCTTCATGTCATGCCACCAATAAAAACTCACGCAAGTCATAGCACATCTTGTCAGCACCCGGATGTACCGAATACATTGAATTATGAGCTTCGTTCATGATCAATGTTCTCAACTCACCAGTGAAAGGAACCCATAGTCTGTCCCAAAATACAAGCCACCATCGTCCCTGTTTGATCAAATAATCGCACTATGACTCAACCTGAGGTGTGAGTTGGGTTGTGGGTGTTGAACGACGATTCCCTTACGGTCAGAGGGTCGGAGAGACCGCTTTACGCCAGATGGTTTGATGGCTAAGTCGATTCGTTCGACTAAGGATTTACTCAGAGGATGAATAAACCGTATGTTAGGATTTTGGAACTATGTAAAAGACTTATTCGGAAGTCGAATAAGTTGTTAGGGTTTATAAGTCAATTTGTGCTCAACTTAAGGGTTTAAGGATGATTAGAATGAATATGCCATGAGGTTCCTCCTCTATTTATATAGAGGGTGGATAACTTGGAGAGGAGGGTAAGAGAATTAGGGTAAATCTTTTCCTCCTTTGTAAATATCTTGTTTCCTTCTTGAGGAGATTTGTGGTAATCTTGTTACCTAATTATGTCAGAGTATATCGGAGCTTTAGTATATATCTTTAATAAGATAATTGTGGAATAGATCTTCCTCTGATCTTTCTTGTGTATTTCCTCGGAGCTGGGTATTTGTTACCTTCGGAGCTCCGGGATAATCATATTAATCAGAGGTTAGGCTCCGTTATGGGTTTACTTGTACGAAGATAACTTCGTATTCTACTTCTGCTTCGGGTACGGAGCTAGAGCTCCGTATGGGTATATCATCAAGCCCCCCAGTCTAATGGGAGATACTATCTGTAGGATGTCGCATTAGACTCAACTGCTAATTCCATTCCGTAGGTCATCCCTATTGGAGGCCATCTTAAACAACTTACGCTTATTGGGCCGACAACCATGGGATACGTATTGTATACGTATTCAACGGTTTTGGGTTTTAAGTAGTGGCTGTTGCCGAAATACTTTTTACTCCTCATAAATATTAAAAAAAAAGAAATAATACCTTTTCGTTTTTTCGGCGGCCGCGATTTCCGACGAGTTTCCCATTTCTTTTTCCATATGACTGCCTAGCTGCTTTGAGGTATGTGGCCGTAATTGAATTTGTCTTGACCTGAATCTATCGTCCCTAAAACCCTAATTGCGGGTTATTTTTGATAATCCGCAACCTTTATTGATCTATTTTGCCTCTTTATTTATCGATGTCTCGCATATAGATCTCTGTTTTTTCTGCTTTGATATATCTTGTATTTCCCTCTTTTTTTGAATTTATTCAGCTGTCCCTGCTCCCTAGTGTTGTTTAAAGTTAGTCATTCCCTATCATATCGTTGTAGGATGGCTTTCAAACAAATGATAAACAGGCAATCATTTCTCGCTCAGTTGATTGTGAAGCCTGCTTCTTCTCTAAATGCTTCGAGGTCAGGGACCTCTGGTGGGGGTAGCGGTCCACTAGCTAGTGACCGGGCAGGGCTAGAGGCCATATGCCAGGCGGGCGAGGCCATTTCCCGCGAAGCTGTTCCAACCCGTCCTCATATTGTTGAAATCTCTGACTGCCCTTCCAGTAGGGAACGAGATGATCAACCTGATGATGAGCAGGGTACCGTTGCTGCACGTTTGATAAGTAGGAAAAAGAATTCCTCGAGGAGGTCTGATGTCCCTTCCTCCGCAAAGAGGGCGAGGAAATCTAAGGAGGGTTCGGGTAGCTTTCTTCACTGATGATATTTTTAGATTTTGCTTTATACTGATCTTCTTGTTCTTTATCCCTCCTTTGATTTTTCGTGCAGGTTTTAACCCGTTGACCCAAGCTCCTGACTGGTTGGCTTGCCACCATAGCCTTAGCTCCATTGTCCCTTCTGAATGGGCTACGAAACTGGGGAATCTCGATGTATTGCAGCTATCCAGGTTTTTCAACCAATCGTCCTTTTGCGCGACGATCGTTGGGAGCGTACTGGATTCGAAGCTTTGCGAGATTCTGGAGGAAGGAGGTCCGTCGGTGCAGCAGATTAAAGAATTGAAAGCAGAGAATGTATCTTTGGAGTTCAAGGTTTCTGATTTGGAGGTTAGGCTGAGCGGATTGAGTGCTGAACTTGAAGCTGTTCGTGTGGGAGATCGCTCGAAGAAAGAGGAAGTTGTTCTGCTGAGAGAGGATTTGGCTGCAAAGGATGCGATGCTTGTGAATGACCGTGCTGCCCTTGCTGATCTGGGAGGATAATATAGGCAGCTCATTACTGAGGTGATCCCGCATGTCTGCAAAGCATATCTGAATGGGCCCGAGGTGGGTGCAAGGATTTCAAGCCTCTATAATGCAAATAGGGTTGATGCCGAGTCGGAGCTTATCCGTGTTCTTGCTGCGGAAGGGCGTATATCCCTGCATGGTTCTGAAGTTGTGTGGGATACCGCAGGTCCTCTCAACAAGGCCATGAGTGATCTCGAGGACATTAATTCTCAATATTTGTGTTCCCTATCTGCAGATCCTGATGCTCCTCCCTCTCAGCTGATGCAAGTTCCGAATGTCTGAAGTGTTTAAACTTTATTCCAAACATTTTATTTGTTCGATTTTTCTGTCCTCCTTTTCTTTGACTTGTACCTCCAATAACCTTCGTGAATTTTAGCCTTATTTGTTTGTTTACGGATTTATCTAATGGTATATGCCTTTTCAAGATGCTGATCAGGCTATCTACTGGCATAACCTTTTCAAGACTTATTCCTTAAGGCCTTATTTGGACTTGCCTTATTAATCTTTTTGTTGCTAAGGCTTTGTCCATGGACCAAGCTATTACAATATGTGTTTGAAGCTCGTGTATTGTCTTATGACAGTCGCCTTCTAACTAAATCATTTTATGCCAGTCGTCTTATGACATTGCTTTATGGGAGTGTTATCGGGCGTCCCCTGAACTCCTCATAAAGTCTTTTAATATACATGTATAATTTGCGCATGGTGTTCTGATCGATATAGTTAGAAAGTAATTTTTCGAAAAACAAAGTGCGGAGGGCCTTTACGTAGTAAGGTCCGTACTTCTTTAGCTTTCCATCGTTGCTTCCTGTGGTCCGGGAATTCCCTTAGTCTTGCATACGGAGGTTTTACTTTTTGTAGGAGCTTAGTGCTTCTGGCCTCGGTTTTGCTTATGCTATTAGCTGGAGGCTAGGTCCTTTGAATGCACTTGTTCTCCATCTTGCGGGAAGCTCTTTCTTGAACATTGTGTCTGATTTTTAATTCAGTCCAGTATTCCCGCAAGATCGCCTGTTGGCGTTAAATTATGCCTTCTTTGCTTATGCTCCTTTCCAGATGCCTGAATTTTCCTGCTGCTATCGCGTCCTCTATAGCACGCAGCAGGTTTCAGCATGAGTCCGTGTTGTGTCCATGATCTTTGTGGAAGTCACAATACTTGCTCTGATCCTTTTTCTTGGTTATTAGTCTAGGTGGGGTAGGGAATGTTTATGCCACCGCTTCTGTTGCGAGAATTTGTTTTGGTGACTTTTTGAGTTTCATTAATATTATCTTCTTCCCCCTAGTGCCTTCACTGTTGGCTGTGTCTTGATTTTTGTCGACCCAAGCGTGGGCCCTCATTACAAGCTCGTTGTATGTCTCTGGTAAATTTTCCGTCAGAGTTTCGACTAGCGTTGGTGTCCGAAGTCCATGGATCAGTCCTGATATTCTTTGGGTTTCGGGTAGCCCACTTATCTCTTGGGTTTCCGCTGTGTACCTGGCCATAAATTGCTTAATTGTTTCTTCTTTGTATCGTTTTATGTCGTGTGCTACTAGGTGTGTCTTTCTACGATTTCTTGATATGCCGAATCGTGACACAAATTTAGCTTCAATGTCTCCAATGTCTCAAGAGGTCCTTAAATTTTCACTCCACTCCTTTGCTTTCTCAGTTAGAGACTAGAAGAAGGCCCGCCAAATCGTCCTTGGATCCCATCTTCGTATTGTTGCAATCCTGGAAAAGCGGCTTAGGAAGTTGGTTGGGTCTCCTTCGCCGTTATAGCGTATCCCTCCGACTTGCGCTTCTTCCTCTTTTGTCAGGATATCTGGTATTGTTTCTATAGCCAGGTAGTCTGCATTATTTGTTTTAGATGAAGGGGCATTTTCTTCTTGGAGGTTTCCTGACGCAGGGTGACATCTTTCCTGAGCTGGGGAAACGGGCTCTGGTTCGTATACTTGACCTGTTTCCCTTAGCCGTCTTATGATCGCGCGTAACACGTCATACTTTGCCTGTACATAAGCTTCGGTAATCTCCTTATCTATTAATGTGGACATCTTTCCTTTGGGTTCCTCCAACATCCTTGTAGGTGATGTATTTCCCTGAAATGTCGGGCCCGGAGGTCCTTCCATGTGTTCAGAAGTATTCCTCCTTTTGCCCGACTCTGTCCTTCTGGACTTTTAGGGCGTTGAGGCATTTACATACGGGAGCACCGTCTCCGTTTCTTCTTTTATCAACCCGCTGGACTTTTTGCTTATGCCTATGTCCGAGGGTCCCCGGGAAAAATTGTGTCGGCCCGGGCACGAAACGTCCAACTCTGGCTTCATCCGCTTACGTTCCCTGGTAGGGAGGTTTTGATGTTGCAGGCTTGCTGCTTTGGCTAACCCCCATTCAGGACGGGGTGGGATGTCGAGCTCTTTACCCCATCCTTGACTTAACAGCTTTTCCCCGAACCCCCCATTTTTGATGGTCGGGGGCTGCTGGGCGAGCTCATTACGGACCTGGTTTCGCGGTTTTGACACGTATCAGGTCTGGATAATGTTTTGCTGATGTGACACAAGCGCTCCAACCGGCGGGCCCTTCGAGGTTGTCACCGGCTTTTCCTGGCATTCCAATGTCGCCATGCCATGGAGTAGGCCTTCCAGCTTCGGACCAGATGCAGCGCTTCCTTTGTTAGGTAGCTCAGGTACGGGTATGTTTTGTGTGCGTGCCACCGGCAAAGCGCTCCCTTCGCTTGTCGCTTTTTCCGCATGTAGCGCTCCTGACGGACCGTCCCGATATTCTGGCGTAGCTAGGCTTCCCTTGTCCGATTAACCGAGTTTTTGAGTTCGGATATATAGACCTGGGGATCCTGCTCCCTTGGGCTCTGGTTTTCCTGACCAGGTCCATGGTTCTCCCATGGATGCCTTTGCGCCTCCGGTGTTCTTTCGGCCGCCCATGTTGTGACGACGTGTGCATCGCCCAACGCCTCTGACATTTGGAAGATTTTGTGATATCGTTTATCAACCTGTTGCTTGCTTTGAGGTAAGCATGGTTTCCTTGCTCCCTCCAACCCTACCTGACGGCGTACTTCAGCGTATGTTGACCGGGCTGGCGCTTGCTCGAGAGAAGGCGCGAGATCACCTTCCTGACCACCGGCAAAGCTGACAATCGCAGCGGGGAGGTCCTTGTCACTGTCTTCGTTGTCACCATGAGTTGTCTTCGACCCGTGCTTTTCCGTTAGGGAATCTGAGTTTGACATAATGCTCTTATTCTGATCGTGGCTAGGTTCGGTTTTGAGGACAAAGGGTCCCACGGATGGCGCCAATTTGTTTGATCAAATAATCGCACTATGACTCAACCGGAGGTGTGAGTTGGGTTGTGGGTGTTGAACGGCGATTCCCTTACGGTCAGAGGGTCGGAGAGATCGCTTTACGCCGGATGTTTTGATGGCTAAGTCGATTCGTTTGACTTAGGATTTACTCGGAGGATGAATAAACCGTATGTTAGGATTTTGGAACTATGTAAAAGACTTATTCGGAAGTCGAATAAGTTGTTAGGGTTAATAAGTCGATTTGTGCTCGACTTTAGGGTTTAAGGATGATTAGAATGAATATGCTGTGAGGTTCCTCCTCTATTTATATAGATGGTGGATAACTTAGAGAGGAGGGTAAGAGAATTAGGGTAAATCTCTTCCTCCTTTGTAAATATCTTGTTTCCTTCTTGAGGAGATTTGTGGTAATCTTGTTACCTAATTATGTCCGAGTATATCGTAGCTTTAGTATATATCTTTAATAAGATAGTTGTGGAATAGATCTTCGTCTGATCTTTCTTGTGTATTTCCTCGGAGCTGGGTATTTGTTACCTTTGGAGCTCCGGGATAATCATATTAATCAGAGGGTAGGCTCCGTTATGGGTTTACTTGTACGAAGATAACTTCGTATTTTGCTTCTACTTCGGGTACGGAGCTAGAGCTCCGTATAGGTATATCATCGGTCCCTTTTATCCAAATGTTGTTCCATACTTCACATATCCTTCTTAAGAAGTTCTTCATCGCCAACAACCACTGTCTGTGCTCCCATGACCTGATATCTAACACTTCCTTGCACTGTGATACTCCTAACACGTACTCGTCTAGGCTTAACTCTTTCCTTACGACTTAGAGCGTCAACCACAACGTTGGCTTTCCCCTATTGATATCAAATGTTACAATTGTAATCACAGAATAACTCAAGCCATCTATGTTCTCTCATATTCAAATCTTGTTGCGTGAAGATATGTTGTAGACTTTTATGATCCGTATAGATTACACACTTGGTTCGATACAAATAATGCCTCCAACACTTTAATGCAAAAACCACTGCTCCTAATTCTAAGTCAAGAGTTGTGTAATTCTTCTCATGGATCTTCAGTTGTCGCGAGGCATACGCAATCACATTGCCTCTTTGCATGAGCACACGACCTAATCCTTAACCCGATGCAGCTTAGTATACTACAAAGTCATCAGATCCTTCAAGCACACTCAAAATCGGCGCATTACATAACCTATCCTTCAAAATCTGAAACGCTTTTTCTTGTTTCTCGTCTTAAACATACGGCTTATCTTTCTACGTCAATTGCGCTAGCGGCAGCGTAATCTTAGAAAATTTTTCAATGAACCTTTTATAATAACCTGCCAGACCAAGGAACTGTCTAACCTCAGTAGATGACTTTGGCGTTCTCTAATTCTTAACTGAATTAACCTTGCTAGGATCTACATGTATTCCATCCTTGCTCACATCATGTCTCATAAAGTGTACCTCATTCAGCTAGAATTCACATTTAGAGAACTTTCAATACAGTTTTTCCTTCCATCAACAATTCCAGTACCTTTCTCAAATGTTTAGTATGTTCCTCTTTTATCTTTGAGTAATTCAGAATGTCGTCGATAAACACAATAACAAAACTTGTCCAAATACGGTCGGCACACTCCATTTGTCAATTCCATGCACACTGTCGGAGCGTTAGTTAATCCAAATGGCATCTGTAATTTCGAATCGTCCGTATCTTGTCCTAAAAGCTGTTTTTGGTATGTCGTCCTCATGTACACGTGATTGATGATACCCTGAACGTAAGTCTATCTATGGGAACACTTTGCACCTTGGAGCTAGTCGAATAGATCATCAATCCTAAGAAGGGGATAACGATTCTTCATTTTCAATACATTTAGCTCACGATAGTCGTTACACATACGAAATGAACCATCCTTCTCTTTGACGAATAAAACCAGTGCTCCCCACGGTGACTGACTAGGTCTAATAAATTCCTTGACCTGAAGCTCTTTTAATTGTGTAGTCACTTCTTATAATTCAGTTGTTGCTAGTCTATAGGGAAGTTTGCTACAAGAGCTACGTTTGGAACAAGACAAATACAACAATCAGGTTGTCGAGACGGAGGTAAGTCGGGTAATCATCAAGGAAAACATCCTGATAGTCACGAACGACGGGGACATATGTCAAGCTAACCTCATTAACAGACGCACTCATAACGCGACCCTCAAAAGACTCAGACTTCTCGCCCTGAACTCAAAGTATCTTGCCATTAGGTAAGGATAGGAAAATGGGTTATGTAAAAAAACTTTAGCGTCGATTTCTCATAGACCATGCAAAAGATAAGGAAATGGTGAAAGTTACAACCCTTTTGAAACCTAACCTTCTGAATCAAAAGTTATAAGGGAATTCTAATAATTTTTGTACTACATAGTATCGTTGCATCGACCAAAGATATCCAGTCCATATCAACAATAACGTCAAAACTCCCCTTTTAAAAAGGTACTGATAAGCCTCAAATTGTACATGTTTCCCCATACCGAATTAGACGTTTTGTACTAGTTTTATAGCCATTTATACTTGTTTTGTGGTACGTTATGGTATTTGCTAGTTGTTTCAGGCCTACAGCGGGTATATTGCCCCATATGGTAGAAAACAGCTCAGAAATGGTCCATATGCACTAACCGAAGAAGAACGAAGCTGAAACGGCAAAATTCTGCAAGACCTCGCGCCGCGAGGAGGGTCCCTAGCGGCGCGACCTGAGAAAAATTAAGACAGAACTTTAACCTGTAGGAGATAGCGACGCGAGGAGGGTATCTAGCGACGCGAGACAGGGTTTTCAATCCAGTAGCGGTGCGAGTGTCAAGACTAGCGGCGCGAGTTGGGCACTTTCGAAGTCAGAACTTTGGCCTGAAGGAGCTAGCGGCGCGACCCAAGACCATAGCGGCGCGAGTTCTGACTGACATCACCATTTTCTCTCTCCTTGGGTATAAATACCATCCACCACTCCACCCAAACCCTACTCTGGACACTTTAGCTCACATACTTATACTCCAGCCGAATTTAAAGGGTTGAAAAAAGAGTTTTTCACTACTCCAACATCATTTGAAGACTTGAAGATTAATTTTAGCTATTGTTACTCATTGTAGCTCGATTGTAACTTCGGTTTGTATTTGTTCTCTATATTGGGTACATCATGTCTTCCTTTCTACTTCAATCTTTAGCTTTTAACATTATGAGGAGCTAAACCCTTATATATCTATGAAGATGAAGTGAAACAATTAGTTATGGTTGCATAGTATTTTGAATTCAAGTTGGTTTTACTTAACATTCTGTCAAGATCTTAATGAAGTGATTTCTTCCACTTAGATTTGTGTTCTTGGTGATATTTGTGTTTTTCAATAGTGGTACTAGTTGAATGCAAGTATTATTTTAGTTGTTTGTCTAGGAACAATTTTTGCTAGGTCATGGTATGATAGTAAAGAATATAAGTTTAATAGAAATAACTTTGTTAAGTGAATTTAACGGTTGGTGGTACCACGTTTCTTTCACAAAGATAAAATTGTTATTTAAGTAGTCAAACAAACTAGTTAGTTCAAGGAAGCGTAATAAGGTTGGTGGTACCACTTGTTGCAAGGAGTTAAATTGATTAGGTGATTGAGTCGATTTTACAACCGGAGTGCACGCCGGGTGTGTTTAGTCTTGTCACGATTATTGTCACCAACAATATTGAATTTTGAGCTTAAACCATATGCAACCTAAACTTCTTGTGTAGCGGATTCGACATAGATGGCTTTTTAATTATTTGTTACAACTCAAACTATTTTCGCATACTCTCGATTGACACCGGTCGAGTATTTAATTTATTTTACTTGTCGATTAATTAGCCTTCTGAAACGCAAAGTGACAACTCGGTCACAAACCAAACTTTCTCTTGATTTACATTTTTACAACCTAAGTACAACATTTAGTCCTTGTGTTCGATCCTGGTCTTACCCATTAACTATATTACATATGAACGGGTACACTGCCCGTAAGTGTGTGGTAGACAGTAAACGGTAGATCTTGTTATAAATTATTAAACTCGATTTCACACATCAAGTTTTTGGCGCCGCTGCCGGGGACTAATTTTTCGTACTTGTGGTTGAAATTTTGTGAATCGATCCTTTTTCGTGCTTTGCACGGAAAAGTTACTTGCTTTATTTTAATTTTAGTTTGCTTCATTGTACCTCAGGTGCTATTAAGGTTTCCATTTGTTGTGTTGTGATCGCAGGTTATTCTCAGGAAGTGGATGAGCACTAGAGCTTCGGGGAAACCGTTAGTGAAGGCCACATCTAACCCCGACAAACTCAAAAAGCACACCAAACCACAAACATCACACCCGTCATCATCCGCACCCACCTACATAGACACCACTCCTAGACCTAGACCCGACCGCATACCGCACGAGACTTATTACGAGTCGGGAAGTACCGAGTGGGGTTACTATTCTGAAAAAGAAGAACCGACTTCCGATAGAACACCTACTCCACCCGAATCACCAAAACCAAACATCAACATGGCCGGACAACAAAATAATCCACCCGACCTTTTTAACACCAAAATCGAGGACTTACCTCGTACCATTCCCCCTCCCGCGAGATCAGAGCGCTCTCAAGGCACATGGATGAGAGGTTTTCGACGGTGGAAAACAATTTTGGAGGATTAGAGCGTGATGTTAAGATCATGGCCGGGGGGTGTGTCCATTGTGGTGGACCACATGACGCCGATGAATGTGATCAAATGGTTAGGGAAGACGTAAATTATGTGCACAACCAAAGATCCGGTCAATATCAACCGCTTTTCCAACGTGGTGGCAACTACCAAGGCCGTCACCAAGGTAACTCTTCAAACTCTTCTAATTCTTTTTATAACAATCGTGGTGGCAATTTTCAAAATAGGTGGCAAAAAGATGACAACCAAGGACCGCCTCAACAACAACAACAACCACCATCACCTCCAAAGATTGATGACAATGGGGAGGACACCCCATCTCTTGCGGCCATGATGGCCAAGTTCTTGGATAAACAAGAAAAAAGGGAGGAGGCCCAAGAGAAGCGAAATGCTTCAATGGAGAACTATTCGAAACTTTTGAATGATAAGATTGGGGGTTTGCATGTAAAGATCGATGAGAGCAACCGGAACAACCATGCCTTGATATCTAATTTAGAAAAGAGGTTGGATAGGATGGGGAACTCTAAAAGGCAGCCGGGTACACTCCCAAGTGACACCCAACAAAACCCAAATCAAAGCCAAGGAGGGTCGTGGAGAAGTGGGGATGACAAGTACAAAGGACCCCAACACCGAAATGAGACCGTAAATGCAATAACAACACGGTCCGGTAAAGTAACCGCTCCTCCTAAAGGTAATTCTTTTGTCTCTAATGCTTCTCCTAGTGTAGAAAATTTCGATGAAGAATTTGATGATGAAGTGGAGATGGAGTCACCACCGGGTGTGACAACTTCGGTTCCTAAAGCTACATCAATCAAGGAACCCGAAGTCAAGCCATACAAGCCCAAGGTTCCATTTCCTCAACGCTTGAGGAAGGAAAAGCTTCAAGACCAATACAACAAATTCTTTGACATGATCAAGACGGTGACAATCAATGTCCCACTAGTTGACCTCATTTCGGGCATGCCTAACTATGCCAAATTCATCAAGGAGCTAGTAACGGACAAGAAGAAGCTAGATGAAGCAAAAGCAACCTTCATGAATGAAGAATGCTCGGCGGTGATTAAAAACAAGCTTCCACCAAAGCTTGCCGATCCAGGGAGTTTTCTCATTGCGTGTTCTTTTGGTACTAAATTATCTTGCAAAGCTTTAGCCGACCTTGGGGCTAGCATCAACTTGATGCCATATTCAGTTTTTACAAAGCTTTCATTAGGGCGATTAAGGCCCACTAAAATGAGCATCCGCCTTGCGGATCATTCGTTCCAATACCTGATGGGGGTGGTTGAAAACTTACAAGTGCAAGTGGGCCAATTTGTTTTTCTTGTGGATTTTGTAATTTTAGAGATGGAAGAGGACACCAAGGTGCCCCTCATTTTGGGCCGACCATTCTTGTACACCGCAGATGCTATCATTCGGGTGAAGGACAAGGAAATTTCCTTGGGTGTCGGGGATGATAGAATAGTGTTTAAAATTGAAAAAGCTTTGAAACATTCTTATTCCTCTGATGATACTTGTTTTAAGATTGATGTGATAGATGATGCGGTCGAAGTTGAGATGTTGGAGCTCGTAGGTATTGAAGATGGCACAAGAGATGAACGATGGGCTAGCATTGGTAAAGCGGATGTTGCTAGTGACCAAGTGGAAGAGATTGCGGAGATCTTGGCTATTAGCATGGATGAAACTCCATTGGATGAAGAGGAGTTTGAAGAAATTGAGGCAATCCCGAGTGGTAAGCTACCTACTTCGCTTGATAATCCTCCAACGGATCTGGAACTCAAGCCATTGCCCGATCATCTAGAATATGCTTACTTGGAAGGTACATCTCTACTCCCCGTTGTTATTTCCTCATCACTTTCGGATGAGGAAAAGACCAAACTCATGACCATTCTAAAGGCCCATAAAAAGGCCTTTGCTTGGAAGACTTCTGATATACCCGGAATTAGTCCCGATTTTTGCAAACACAAGATAAATTTCTTTGAAAATGTAAAACCGGTGATTCAAAGGCAAAGAAGGCTTAACCCAAACATGAAAGATGTCGTAAAAAAGGAAATTGTTAAACTTCTTGATGCGGGTATCATTTTTCCTATATCGGATAGTCCATGGGTTAGTCCGGTACATTGTGTACCAAAGAAAGGAGGTATGACCGTGGTGACTAATGAGAAAAATGAGTTGGTTCCAACTAGAACGGTCACCGGTTGGAGAGTTTGCATTGACGATCGTAGATTGAATGAGGCAACCAAAAAGGACCATTTTCCTTTACCCTTTATGGACCAAATGCTTGAAAGGTTGGCGGGTAATGAGTACTTTTGTTTTCTAGATGGTTTTTCTGGTTATTTTCAAATCCCAATTGATCCTAATGATCAAGAGAAAACCACTTTTACTTGTCCTTTTGGAACCTATGCCTATAGTCGCATGCCTTTTGGCTTATGCAATGCACCGGGTACTTTTCAAAGATGCATGTTGGCCATTTTCCAAGATATGATAGAAACTTCCATAGAGGTCTTCATGGATGATTTTTCGGTTTTTGGTGAGTCTTTTGATAGTTGTTTGAGTAATTTGGATAAAATGCTTGATAGGTGTGAAAAAGCACATTTGGTGCTTAATTGGGAAAAATGCCATTTTATGGTCAAAGAGGGTATAGTTTTGGGTCACAAGGTGTCAAGGGCGGGTCTTGAGGTTGACAAAGCCAAAATTGATGTCATGACTAAATTACCTCCACCCACCAATGTGAAGTCGGTAAGAAGTTTTCTAGGTCATGCCGGGTTTTACCGGCGATTTATCAAAGATTTTTCGAAAATTACAAGGCCTATGCCTAGATTGTTGGAAAAAGATGTTGATTTTGAGTTTAACGATGAATGTTTAAACGCTTTTTCTCTTTTGAAAGACAAATTGACAAATGCTCCAATAATGACTTCACCGAATTGGTCTTTACCCTTTGAACTTATGTGCGATGCTAGTGATTATGCTTTGGGGGCCGTTCTTGGCCAAAGGGATGAGAAGCACTTTCGACCAATCTACTTTGCTAGCAAAACCCTAAACTCCGCCCAACAAAACTACACTGTAACCGAGAAGGAATTGTTGGCGGTGGTTTATGCCTTTGATAAGTTTAGACCTTACTTGGTATTGAATAAAACCATTGTGTTCACCGATCATTCAGCCTTGAAGTATTTGTTCAACAAGCAAGATGCTAAACCCCGTTTGCTTCGTTGGGTCTTGCTTTTGCAAGAATTTGATATAGAAATCAAAGACAAAAGTGGGGCTGAAAATGTTGCCGCCGACCACTTGAGTAGGCTCGAAAACCCTCACCTTGAGGAGTTGAAGGAGCATGAGATTAACGATTCTTTTCCCGATGAGTTTTTGATGCAGGTTGAGGATGAAGAGGCACCTTGGTATGCCGATATTGCTAATTACTTATGTGCAGGAATTTTGCCCAAGGGATGGAGTTCTCAACAAAGAAAGAAGTTCTTTTCGGGAATCAAGCATTACTTTTGGGAGGAACCGTATTTGTTTAGGGTGTGTGCGGATGGCATGATAAGGAGATGTGCTTGGGGTGGTGAAACTAGAAAGATTTTGGATGAGTGTCACTATGGTCCTACCGGTGGACATTATGGAGCATCGGTAACGGGAAAAAGGTGTTTGATGCGGGTTTCTATTGGCCCACCATTTTCAAAGAAGCTCAAACACTAGTGGAAACCTGTGATGCTTGTCAAAGGCAAGGAACAATCACCAAGAGAGACGAAATGCCACAACAATCGATTCAAGTTTGTGAAGTCTTTGATGTGTGGGGAATCGACTTCATGGGTCCATTCCCACCATCGAATAAGTGTCTTTATATATTGGTTGCGGTTGACTATGTTTCCAAGTGGGCGGAAGCAAAAGCATTACCCACTAATGATGGCAAGGTGGTGATTGACTTTTTGAAGGGCTTGTTTAGCCGGTTTGGTATGCCAAGGGCGTTGATTAGTGACCGGGGCACACATTTTGCCAACCGTCAATTAGAAAAGGTCTTGAAGAGATATGGGGTCACTCATCGTTTCTCAACTTCTTATCACCCACAAACTAGTGGGCAAGTTGAGAACACGAACCGGGCTTTGAAGAGAATCTTAGAGAAAACGGTTGATGGAAATCCAAAGTCTTGGTCAAAGAAGCTTGATGATGCCTTATGGGCATTTAGAACCGCTTTCAAGACTCCAATTGGCACAACCCCGTATAGGCTACTCTATGGAAAAACTTGTCATCTACCGGTAGAGATCGAGCACAAAGCATTTTGGGCATTGAGGAGTTGCAATATGGATTTAGTAGAGGCCGGTGAGTTAAGGTTATTACAACTCCATGAACTAGATGAGCTTAGGCATGGTGCGTATGACAACTCGTTGATGTACAAGGAGAGGACTAAGGTTTGGCACGATAAGAAGCTTAAGAGGAAGGATTTCAAAGCGGGAGATAAGGTGTTGTTGTTTCTCTCCAAGTTCAAAATCCACCAACCAAAGCTCACATCTAGGTGGAATGGCCCGTTTGTTATCAAGCATGTGTACCCATCCGGATATGTTGAATTATACCGAGAGAATTGAAGCTCTTTCATTGTGAACGGGCATCGTTTGAAGTTGTATAATGAAGAAGAAGTTGGGGAGGGAGCCTTGATCGAGGAGCTCCCACTTTTCGCTTGAAGAATGAGGTTTGATCGAGTCAAGCTAATGACTCGTTAAAAAAATGAAAGCGCTTCGCGGGAGGCAACCCGTGAGTTTTTAAATTTTTGTTGTTGTCAGTAGTTTAGGTTTTTTTTTTATGTTTCCCGTTGAGATTTACAGGTGAAAATCGATTGTGAATGAGCTGGTGTGTGACGTGTTAAATGGTCAAAAGTCTGTCAAACAGAAGATCGTGGCGCGAGGTAGGGGACTCGTGGCGCTAGAATTGAGAATTTTGGACAGAAAATCTTGATGAAGAAGATCGCGGCGCAAGAAAAAAAATCGCGGCGCTACTGGGACGCATGAACAGAACTCGCGGCGCGAATCTCCTATCTAGCGGCGCGATATGGGGTTTTTGGGGACAGAAAGTTTGGTCGAGTGAGCTCGCGGCGCGAGCCACTCAGGTCGCGGCGCGAGGTGGTCCAGGTAAGTTTCTTCCACTTAAAAAAAAAAAAAAAAGCCACAGGGCCCGATTGTTTCTTTTCACCCTCTCTTTTTCCCTCTCAAAATTTTTTTTTTTTCTTCTCCAAAATCACTCACACGGCTCACACACACACACACTTAATTTGTGATTTCTTTTTCTACTTCTCAAGATCTTCGCTCTTTCTCTTCCATCATCATCATCATGTCAAGAGTAAGTTTCTCATCCTTTTCTCTTTAAATTTATTTCAATTAATTAGGGTTTTAATTATTTCTCTAATTTTCTCTTAAATATTGTTAGTATGTTGTATAATATTACTTACATTGTTGTTTATTCCACTTAGAACTAACTAATTTTGAATAAATCTTGGAAAACTTAATTCGGGTTCTTAGTAATTCAAATTGGGGATTTTTAAGATTTAGTTAGTTTTAAGCGTTGTAATTCAAATTTGTGATTATAGTATTGTTTAAAAGTTAATTCCCACCAAAAAAAAAAAAAAAAAAAAAAAAAAAAAAAAAAAACTCTGAACAGACTAGCGGCGCTAGCTAGGTTACTAGCGGCGCGAGGTTGTTCTGTTTGGCCCGTTTTCGTCGTTTCTTCTCCGTAGCTTTTCATTATCGCTTCCAAGTTGTCTCTTTTAACTTATTTTGTATGTTTTGGCTGATTTTACAGAGACAACAAGGTACGGAGAGATATGAGGGTAACATTTGGCCCCGCGGTTATCAGTTTGATTACGTGGATGAACGCTACAATGCTCCTTCTGAGAAACCAAGCAGTGTGTTCAGGACACTAAGAACACCAACCCATTCTTGGCTTAAGTTCCCGAATTCTTCAAAAGGGGAGCGTCAAGCCTACTTGAATAAGTTATGTGAAATTCAAAACTTTGATTTGGTTTCTCCTAGGACCATAGATTGGAATATGATTCGGGAAGCCGGTCTTATGGAGTACTTTGAGCAAAGACTGTTAACTGAGTTTTGGTCTGAACCAAGGGAGGAGATGGTGCGAATACCTATGTGGAAGCGAATTTTTGAACTAAGGAAAACAGTGGTTAAAGAATGGTGCCAAGAGTTTTACTCTACACTCCAAGTCCAAGACCTACCTATTGACGAGTTCTTGGAAGATCGGGTAATCCACTTTCGGTTGGGGGGTAGGCAGCGCCACTGTACCGTTGTTGAGTTTGGGTATTTATGTGGGATGTTCGAGGTTTCAGAAATTGAGGATGGAGCAGTATACCCGTTTGTGGATAGGAGTTCATTTCACACTTCTTCCTTTGATGATAACATGCCATTTGACGCGTATTGGTTCAGCATTTCTGGGAATAAAAAGTTTTATTCTGGGGTAAGCAAAGTGTCGGACATTCGGTCCAAAAGGTTGAAGATTCTTCATAAGATGATCACCTACTCCTTCCTCCACAGGGCAAACGCCACTGATAAGGTCACTGTGGATGATTTATGGTTGCTCAGACAGTTCGAGGAGCTCCCCACTTCTGGTTGGTTTTGTTGTGCTCCATACATTTTGGCTAGACACATGTATCGGTGTAAGGAGCATAGGTACTTATGTGGTCATTTTATAACCACGATGGTGGAAAGGCTCGGTTGTGATACTCCAGAGGGTCGGTCAGAGGTTACGCTTAGAGTGGAGACCACCCTTTTGGACATCAAGGAAATGAAAAAGGCGAAAATAATAAGGACCACCAACCCGAGTGACTTACATTCAGATGAGGAGCAGGAGCCACTTGCACAGAGACCGAGGATGGACTCACCATCTCGGGCGCAGCAGCCACCACCTAACCCTTCTCTTTCTTATGATTTTGCAGATTGGGGGAATAAGCTTGATCAGATCTTGATGGAGCAGAGGCAGGTGCGAGACATGCAGGATATGCTTGTGGATGGGACACGGACGATGTGGAGCCAGGTGACCCGCTTGGGTTACCAGAACGAGTATTGGAAGCCTTATATTGATCATATGATTCGACTAGAGACTCAACCACCACCACCGCCTACTCGGGATTTTAGTCCTCCACCCATCTTTATGCCTGCCAGCACCACCTTTGGTTTCTTCTGTCCACACCCTGGTCAACCCATTCCGCAGCAACCAGGTTGGCCGGGTTCGAGTTCGAGTGCGGCCGGGACTAGTGAGACAGCAGGAGACGCTCCGGATATTCCCCAGTTTGGCTCGTATAGGCATACGAGTGGGGAGCGCTACTCGGGGCATGCTTTTGACTTTTACAGGGGTATATTTGGTGAGCCGGCGGATCCTAATGCTGGAGATGGTGTCCCTTCAAATCAAGACATGGATGAGAACTGATTCTCTTATTCTTCTCTCTTCCTTCTGAATTTCATAAGACAGTTACATTTTATGTTTCGATTTGGTTGTAATTCCGCCGTGTAGGCGATGAGACATTGTGAATGGTTTATCTAGTATTTCGTTATTTTGTTATTTTGATTGCCAGGTGATTGTATGGTTGCAAGTTGCATCTCTGGAATCGCTTTTGGAATTTTTGGAACAAACAAGCGGGTTTATGCTGGCAGTCAGTTCAGCACCCATTTAAATTTTGGCTTCACCTTTGCTTTGGCAATACCATGCTTTCACTCGGAGGTTTTTCATTGTTCCTTTCTACATTTTGCAATTTTTCCTCTTTTCCAATTTTGTTCACCTTAGTTATTCATCCATTGAGGACAATGTACAACTTAAATGTGGGGAGGGGGAATGGTAAATCGGAAAAATGACAAATTTTTGAAAGTTCCTTACTTTATTAGCATTTTGGTTATGTTTTTAAATTTTTGAGGCTTTAAGTTTTGCGCAAAGACGAAAAATGAAGTTAATTTAAGATTTTGCTAATCTAGGATAGAACTTAAGATTGTTTACCTTTAGCTTTCCTTTTCTAGTGCTTGTGGCATTTCATCATTCCAAGGGGAAATAGGCTCATTCTGAACTTCAATATAATCTAGGTCGCTTGCTAATTGTACCTTAATGATAAATCAAATGTGAATAATAGCTTCACTAGATGATATATTGGTAGGCACCGCTTGAGGTTTTCCATTCGAAATTTGCAACTTGTGTGCACAAAGTGCTTGGAATGTATTAAATATGCTTGTGGTGATTTGACTTAACATATGGTCTGCGCCCGACTGTTGTCAAAAGCAGAATCCGGCCCTTAATTCTTATGTTATAGGTTGTGGTTCTAGTCATTATGTTGGGTTTTTATATCGGGGTGCCTGGGGTGCTGCGGCATCAAAACGGGTGGCATATGCGGGAACACGTGCAAAACAATTTTTTTAATGGTCTAATGCTAATGTGGGCTTTGAGATTCGAATAAGTAGGTCCAAAAGGTCCGAAAGTTCGCTACACGGGTCTCATAGAAACTCACGGGTATTAAATTATAAAAACATTTTGTTCTCGTATGTGTTAGTGTTTAGAGCATGGTCTCTGGATATGCAACCCAACCTTGAGTTCTGGTGTATGTCTCTTAACGATACTCACGTATCCGTAGCGAACCGCTGGCCGAACGCTTAAAGTGCACTTTCGTACGATCACCTAATATGTGGATAGAGTTGCAATTCTAGACCGTAGGAGTATGTTTTGTCGAGGGGCTCACAAGTATACCGTAATGAAAACATTATGGAAAACCAAGAGCGTGGGTGTTTAAGTGGACAAATATACCAATAATCATTGTGGAATATTGCTTATGTTGCCAATAATAATTTTGAAGCTTGCTAGTGGATTATAAGCTTAATAAGAACGAGCTTAAGGTCAATTGGAACGACAGAAATGTTAAAGAGGTAAGCACGAGCATAGGAAGGATTTTAATTGTAACCGAAAGATGGTTTTGCTTCAGATTAGTAGAATTTTCTGATTTCGTCTAAAACTTCGCTCATTAGTTTTTAAATGCATTTGCTTTTGGTATTCAACGCCGCTTGGTAGGAAATTTCTCTCTCAACTATATTCTCTTTTGACAATTTGAGTCTTTGATTGTTTAAGTGCATGCTTGCTTGAGGACAAGCAAGGTTTAAGTGTGGGGAGGTTTGATAAGCCTCAAATTGAACATGTTTCCCCATACCGAATTAGACGTTTTGTACTAGTTTTATAGCCATTTATACTTGTTTTGTGGTACGTTATGGTATTTGCTAGTTGTTTCAGGCCTACAGCGGGTATATTGCCCCATATGGTAGAAAACAGCTCAGAAATGGTCCATATGCACTAACCGAAGAAGAATGAAGCTGAAACGGCAAAATTCTGCAAGACCTCGCGCCGCGAGGAGGGTCCCTAGCGGCGCGACCTGAGAAAAATTAAGACAGAACTTTAACCTGTAGGAGATAGCGACGCGAGGAGGGTATCTAGCGACGCGAGACAGGGTTTTCAATCCAGTAGCGGTGCGAGTGTCAAGACTAGCGGCGCGAGTTGGGCACTTTCGAAGTCAGAACTTTGGCCTGAAGGAGCTAGCGGCGCGACCCAAGACCATAGCGGCGCGAGTTCTGACTGACATCACCATTTTCTCTCTCCTTGGGTATAAATACCATCCACCACTCCACCCAAACCCTACTCTGGACACTTTAGCTCACATACTTATACTCCAGCCGAATTTAAAGGGTTGAAAAAAGAGTTTTTCACTACTCCAACATCATTTTGAAGACTTGAAGATTAATTTTAGCTATTGTTACTCATTGTAGCTCGATTGTAACTTCGGTTTGTATTTGTTCTCTATATTGGGTACATCATGTCTTCCTTTCTACTTCAATCTTTAGCTTTTAACATTATGAGGAGCTAAACCCTTATATATCTATGAAGATGAAGTGAAACAATTAGTTATGGTTGCATAGTATTTTGAATTCAAGTTGGTTTTACTTAACATTCTGTCAAGATCTTAATGAAGTGATTTCTTCCACTTAGATTTGTGTTCTTGGTGATATTTGTGTTTTTCAATAGTGGTACTAGTTGAATGCAAGTATTATTTTAGTTGTTTGTCTAGGAACAATTTTTGCTAGGTCATGGTATGATAGTAAAGAATATAAGTTTAATAGAAATAACTTTGTTAAGTGAATTTAACGGTTGGTGGTACCACGTTTCTTTCACAAAGATAAAATTGTTATTTAAGTAGTCAAACAAACTAGTTAGTTCAAGGAAGCGTAATAAGGTTGGTGGTACCACTTGTTGCAAGGAGTTAAATTGATTAGGTGATTGAGTCGATTTTACAACCGGAGTGCACGCCGGGTGTGTTTAGTCTTGTCACGATTATTGTCACCAACAATATTGAATTTTGAGCTTAAACCATATGCAACCTAAACTTCTTGTGTAGCGGATTCGACATAGATGGCTTTTTAATTATTTGTTACAACTCAAACTATTTTCGCATACTCTCGATTGACACCGGTCGAGTATTTAATTTATTTTACTTGTCGATTAATTAGCCTTCTGAAACGCAAAGTGACAACTTGGTCACAAACCAAACTTTCTCTTGATATACATTTTTACAACCTATGTACAACATTTAGTCCTTGTGTTCGATCCTGGTCTTACCCATTAACTATATTACATATGAACGGGTACACTGCCCGTAAGTATGTGGTAGACAGTAAACGGTAGATCTTGTTATAAATTATTAAACTCGATTTCACACATCAGTACTAAGTCAATAACGAGAGCATAGTCAATAAGAACTAATGTGCACAACGAATGACCCGGTCTAGTCTAACTAGCTCTTAGTTAACCATTTGTGCGTCAAAAAATATATATATGTAAGACTCGGTCTAATATTCAATATGGAAACAAAACTAGTCATGACAAAACTATAATCAGCCCTCGAGTCAAAAGAACAGTAGCATAAAGATCATTCAGAAGAAGCTCCCTGTAGCACAATCGAATCGTTACGAGTCTCTGTTGTATTTAGTACGTAAGTACGACCTCTAGCAGCTTGAACTTGATCGCCTCTATTTTGACGGGTCCAATAATCTATAATTGATTAGGATAAACTTCCACTTGAACCTGTCGCCCAACACACTAAACCAACTCATCAGTCACAGCCTCAGATCTCATTACAGCTTATTCTAAGGTAAGCGGACAAACAACAGGCATAGTCGACCTAACCTGTGGGATCAACCTACGATGATACTTTCTCGATTCCTTTGTTCTCGGGATTAACCAAATATGAAACGAGCCTTAACAACTCATTGAAACGTGTAGCGTAACCAACATGATCAGCACCAATTATCTTATGCTCCAAAAGTTCTCGCTATAATCTTATCAGTTCAGTTGCCATACAGAATTTTCTCGTCAACAACTCCTTAAAATTTTAACATGGCATCGCTTCGGCCACTACTCAGCCTCTGGCTCGACACTGACCATTCCACCAAGACAGCGCATCCCAAGTAACAAAATTTGTCACATAACCCTCTGAACAGGAGTACACCCACTAATGCCAATCACAACTTCCATCTATCTAACCATTGAATAAACTCGACTGCTCCACCTTTGTCGTCATAATCTTGCACACAACAATCCTTGAAGTTTTTGTAAGTAAAACATCTTTCACCACTTCTAGGCTCTTTTAGTGCATTTCCATTACGAATTCTCTCATCAGCGTCTGCATAGTATTCACTAGTCTCCATGTTCACTGCCTCCTCATAATGCGCATCCTCTGTTTCATTACAAGTTGGTCCTTCCTTCGTCGCAATTCGTGTATTTTGTGTCAGGACAACATTGATGACTTGAATAACCGCGATAATCGTCTCCGTTCGCAGTAGCTCTCATCTTACCATTATTCCACACACGTTAGTATATCTCTAGAACGTCACACGCGATGAAAGGCTCGAAAATGTCAACGTCTATGTCACATGTTACACTCAACAAGCTCTCTCGTCTTATGGTCTAAGGGATGCTATCTAGAACTTAAACTAGTCACAAAATTCATGTCAATGCAATACATATGTATATACTAATAATATATAACCCTAAATCGCAGTAAAAATGTGGTCCGAATCTAACACCTACATCCGTTGCACTAGTGGTGTATGTATACAGGGTGTACCAGCGGCTAACCCTCCACACCCCTAGTACATCTAATGTAAGGTCGGATCACGGTACTGGTATGCTCTCTAGGTATTGGTCGGGTATGTATACAGGGTGTACCAGCGGCTAACCCTCCACCTAACCAACACCCATTAAGCAACCCAGGGTAGCTACCACACTCTCACTACAAGTGCAATCACTAATGTCAATAACTGTTGTAACACCCCGCTAAAGCGGAATATACGGGATGCACAGATAAGCACAATTGCACACAATATAAGTTCCAACACAGCCAATATCATTAAAAGAGAACAGAAATACGATAGTTATTACAGAACATGGGATATGCCCAGAATAGTCAATGAACAAAAGACAGAACAAATTGTCTTTAAATACCAAGTCTGAACTGAACAAGCAAAGGAAAGATCTTCACAGCTCCTGATCTTGAACGCTCGAACAATCGCCAAAAGGATGAGCTTAAAAGGGAAGACTCCTATGCTAAAGATCTACTTAGCCTAGCCTGAAAAGCATGTAAGTTCAAAAGGTTAACTACGAAAGTAGTTGGTGAGATTCACATATAGTACGTTTTAGTTTACATATAAGTATATATGTATAATAAGAACAAGATCACAAGAACAAGATCACAAGGTTTGTACATTGAACCAAAGTACTTTGTAATAGTAATAACTAGGTCATAAGATCTGCACGTTTAGTATAAGTACTTCGTAATAGTAAGAATAGAACAAGAACATATAATGAACTGTGAATATATATTGTCACTGCTAACCTGATTGGCCAGAACTGAACTGTAATGTAAAGATATGCTCATAAAGTTCAAGTATGTCAAGTAAGATCTAGGTCAGAACAAGAACAAGTAATATGCATCCTCCAGAACTATGGAGAATGAGGGTGGGCCTACCCTAAATAGCGCTGTCCATAATTACCTACGGTTCAATCCCTGAACTGTGGGATATTAATTGATAGCAGTGAACAAGAACTGAACAAGTACAAGTACGAACTAGAACATGTTAAAGATCAAGTACAGAGATATGAAAGTATTTAAGGATCCTGCCCATTCAAGACCTAAATACTCTTCGTAAAATAGTTAAGAATCATTTCGTAAGTATCTCAAGATCATATAGTAGTACGTAGAATAGTTCAAGAACATATGTACAAGTACAAAATAGTTTTCATGCTTTTCAGTCCCCGATAAAAGGACTTGAACAAAATGTACGAAAGGGGGAATAATGAACTCCCAGTGATCTGGTACAAGCACAGTAGTATAAGCACAGAGAACAAGCATAGAGATAGATAGGTTATATCTATCAAATTCCAAGTACGTCTTGATGGAAGCCTAAGTACATGTCATTGATCATAAATAAGTACGTATATTAGTTCTTGTGATTAATTAATCACTGAAATGTCCTTGATGAACTGATGATTTGGTCCTTGATGATCTTTGAACGTTTTGACTCAAAAAGAGTTTGAATGAACTTTAAGTACTTGAACTGGACTCGATCTGAACGTCTTTGAACTCACACATAAGTGATTACAATGTTAATGAGTTGAATGTGTCTTTAATAATGAACTTTTGCCTTAAGAACTCAATTTAATTGTTCATAGAACTCGTACTTTAATGATTACGATAGATCATGACTTTAATGTTTTGTACGATGCACATCGTTCTAGATCGTTTTAGGAACTAGCTTCACTGCCAAAATATAGTCTTGAATGTGATTCATCAAATGGTGTTGAAGCTAAGGATAGGTCTAAGATCATGTACAAGATTTGATCGTTTTAAGTTCAAGCATATTAAGTTGTAGTACAAGATCGTTCTAGGGTAGTGCAAGATCAGGATCGTTTCATTTGTTCTAGGTCAAGATCGTCTTGGGAGACTGGGTTCAAGATCGTTCCATCTGTTCAGGGTGAAGATCGTTTCGTCTGTTCAGGGTCAAGATCGTTTTGGGTGTTCAAGTGCAAGGTCGTCCTAGATGTTTCATGTACAAGATCGTTTTATAGTTCCTAGCTCAAGATCGTTTCACAAGACAAAGTTCAAGATCGTTTCAATTGTCAAGTCAAGATCGTCCCAATGATCAACACAAGAGCAAAGGTACAAGATCAATTTCTAGTTCAAGTACGAGTATTTGAGCGAAACCGATCCAAAGGATTAGTTACCCAATAAGTGTACCAACAACATCACAACACCACACAAGATCAAACAAGCAAGCACAAGGTACCAAGGAGAGCTGCCCTAGGACGATCTTGGGGCCAAGATCGTCCCTTCAGGACCGTTCTAGCCTCCACACGAGCTTGAACAAGCTCAAGTACACCAACGAACGTCTAGATCGATTTCCGGGCTTGTTTGGACATAGCACTAGCACGTATATGCACAATAACATTAACCAACAACACTTTTAATGATTTCAAGACCATTTATAACATGACCAAGTCGTGGCACTCAATAACAAGTTTTACCTTCATTTTCAAAAATGGGTTTTGTAGATTAAAGCATGTTATGACCCAAATTTGTTCACACAAATGTTATTAAACACATTTAGACACAAACCCATTAACTATTAACACGATTTTTCATTCCAAATTGGACCAAATCATCAAGAACATGAACTTGAAAAAGTACACTTTTAATTTGATCAAAAACTCATCAAATGTTGTTGTTACTTGAGATTTGATTTAAGAAGTATGTTTTGATTATGACAAGGATGCTAAAAGTACAAACGATTTTGATTTAACAATCCAAAATCAAGAGATGCTTTTGTGTGTGTTTTTAGGTGTTTGGAGTGTGTGTTTTAGTGAGAGAAGTGAAAGATGGAAGAAAATGAATAGCAATTCTTTCTCTCTCTAGGGTTTCCATCTCCTTCTATTTATACATTCCCATAATAAATGAACTCAATAAATGCAAGGACTATTTGCGAACATTTTGAACTGGAACTTTTATGAACACGAACGTTTACGAACCGAACTCTAATATTTTATCGTACTTAATCATAAACTCGTCATATAATAAGATCAAATTGACCTTCATATAAGCACATAATTTAGGTCTAAAGCACTTCAAGAACTTAAATAAATTGAACTCTATAGCCGTTCTAGTGGCGAAAGTACGTTCCAAAGAACTTATTTAGAACATTTCTAAGACGGTTGTTACAACTGTCGCAATGCATGGCGGTAATCATAGAACTGTTGATCAGGCTTTTCTATGATTATCACTTCATCTTGCTCTAATACACATAAATAATCACAATAACACCAAAAGCACATAGTCACCACAAGTACACAGTCACCAAATGACAGCCATAGACAAAATAAGCACAGGGATAATAAGTCTCAATAGAACTTGAACTCAAAATATAAGTGACGTTAGCACGTCTAGAATGCATCTATGTTTCCTATGGTAAATGCTATACGGGGTTTTTAGGTTTAAGTCTAGGCTTTTCCACCTAATTCTCTACAACCATGGCTCTGATACCATTCTGTAACACTTCACCGTTGGCGGAAACATGAGGTGTCATGAAAAGTACAACACGACATGATATTACATAAATACTACTAAATAAAATAGAATATAATAATATATTCCAAAAACATGAGTTCAAAGTCATAATAGTACTAAAATAATTTATTACAACCAAGTCCATAAAGAAATAATCCAAGCCATTTAGCCTTAAAGTTTGACAATAAATGAAGGTGCACTAATCTTTGAAGTCCAAGCCTAGCATAGCAGTCTTTATCCCTGATTAGCCTGAGTACTTGAAAAGTATACTAAAACGTGTCAACACAAAGGTTGGTGAGTTCGTAGGTTTTATGTCAAAAAGTCTAGCCAAAAAAATAAGTCTTTTGTCGATTATTTTAAGTTAAAATAAGTATCTGTTCAATATATAATGAGCAGAGTTACGCCATAGCCAGTCAATAGTCTCAAGTCTCAATGTCACAAGTCTCAATGTCACAAGTCTCAAAGTCACGAGACCCAAAGTCTCAAAGTCCGGTCTTACGGTACCTGCCTTAGTCCAAGTCTCAAGTCTTAATTCCAAGTCTCAACTCATACAATAAGCACGTCCAAAGCACATCAAACAAACACATAATCACACACATACCAACAAGATCAAAGCACGTCAAATGGCATAAGTAACTCTATACGTACAGGCTCAATATTGAACATAAACAGAAATCGGCAAAACTGTTTTAAAGTTAAGTATACTTTCCACCCCAAAACTTGTAAAAAGCGGGGCTACGAAACTCACCTGAAAGCAGCACAAGTATAAGTACCCTAGATCAACGAACAAGAACACGAACAGTCAGATATACCTGAAATAAGATCACTATATGTCAAAAAGTCTTACATTGTTCACAAGTCACTCCGTAAGTACTTACTTAATTGCACAAGTCCATGTGTCATACTAGTGTCTTATGAAATGTCATTATGTCTTGTCAAATGTCATAATATTTTTAATAGTCTTATTGCTCTTGAAAATTGTTCAAAAGAAATATTTAATTTAATAATGTCAAATTTAGTGTTTATATCACGTCAAGTCCTCGTATGGAAAGTCTTTATGGAATTTGTTAAGTCCGATAAGTCATTATTTATTTATTATTATATAATCCTTTTAAGTCCATTAATATTTGTATATATATATACATAAGTCCATATCACTTTGATATTACGACAATTTTGGATTCAATTATAAGCACGACACTAAATAACCAAACCAAAATTAACTTTGACCAAAAATTCTGATTTTGACTTTACTTGTCCTAATTTTGACCTTCTAAAATCATTAACCCATTTTGACCATCAAAAGTCCAAATAAACACAAACATGACCAAAATCTAATTTTAATAAATTAAATCTTAATACAATTTTGACGAAAAGTCCAACTAATATCCAAACCCTTAACTTTGAACAATCAAAAATCCAAATGATACCAAAAACCAAATTTTGAACCAAAAGATAAATTCTGGCCGGTTTGACCAGCGTTGACCGACGGTTGACCGGCGTTGACCGAACCAAAACTCAAGAACAAGTCTAGATCCAAACACAATACGTAATTCCAATCACTTTTACAACCGCATCTAAGCTAGATCTACCCAAGAACAACCAAAAACACTTGAAAATTTCTTAATATTCACGGATCTATACATTTTTCGGTTTATAACAACATGAACAAGAATCATACCAACAATATGAAGCTTTTCCGATCAAAAGATTTCGGATATGACAAGATTTCGGGTTTATATTTTCGGATCTAAACTTATATACCCGAAATATATGTATTTTCGGTCAAGTAATCGGATTCAAAGGTTTTCGGATATATATATACATATTTACTTATATACCCGAAAATATATATAGAAAAATAAAAATTTTCGGACTCAATCTGTATTTATATAAACAAAAGCCGATTTATATATATATTCTTATAAAAACTTCGGGTTCTTAAATATATATATTCATATAATCCGAAAATATATATAAATACAATAAAAACGGATTTTTGATGAAGAACAACCATAACTTACCAAGATCTAAAAGAAAAGTAAAGAAAATGATGGAAAGTAATGGTGGTTCGTGGTGGCCGGCGGCGGTTTACGGTGGTGGATGGTGGCAGCTGGCCGGAATACTAGAGAAAGAGAGAGGGGCGGCCAAAGAGAGGAGAGGGAGAAGAGAAATGAGGGTTAGGATTAGGGTTAGGAGGGTTTTGTTGCCCTTTCCTAGCCTTTCAAATTTAGTTGACTTTCTAAAAAACCCATTTGACCCGACTTTTTAAAGAAGCTCGAGACCCGTTAAAACATTTCGTTGACATTTTTAAATGTAACTTTTCAATAGCTTTCTAACGGATATAAATTTGTCTATATTTACTTATTAAATCTTTAATTGGTTTAATTTTAAGTATTTTATTTATTTTGACATTTCCACAAGACAATTAGTATTCCTCCTGTTATCGAGTCCATGCGAAACTTTTCTAAAGTCTAAATGCTCATAAAGCTCGAACAAAACATAAGTCCACTTATTCCGTTAATAATGCCTTACGGACTAATGACTTTCACACTCTTAAAATACATATTCTAGTTATAAAGTAGTGTACATGAACGGAATGAACTAAAGACGATAGGAAAAGTACATCGATAAAATACATTCAGATGACAGTGGTCACACCCCAGCTGCCGCCATCACCACCGCCATCGTTGTCACCTGTCGCTGCCACCACGGCTACCACAGCCGCTGCTACCACACAGTCACCGCTACCACTATCGTCGCTGCATTGTGCAGACATACGTCTAGTCGTAATTTGAAAAACATCAATTTCCATCCTCCCCTCACAAACCTCACATAGATTTATTCCTAATTAAACATAATATCGACTTACAACTTACTTTGATGTACAACTTGTATGCAGCGAATTAAGAGCTAGAGTGTATTGAACATCAACGAGCTCTTAGTCTAAAGGTTCAAATAAGAGGTAAGAGACTTGACAAAAGTATTGAAAAGATTGCTTTGATCTAGACTTTCATTATAATTAAATAAGTTTTATGTTTTTGTGTGTTTCTCATGACTACTTTTATTTATGCTTTTAGTGACATTTCCTATCTTTTGAAAAGGTATGTTTGGTTAAATGTTTGCCACTATTTAAAAAGACGTCTCTTTTAGTCTAAGATATGTGTTTAATTAGAAGCCTTTCAAGGGTTTTTAGGCATCAAGATGAATTATGATGAATGAATTTCATGATCATAAAGCAAGAATATCATTGCTCTAACAAAAAATAAGATTTCTTCTTAGAGTAGTACGTTGTTGTTGAAAGGTATTAGAAGGCTTTAACTCCCATGTGTTAGATTTTCATCATGCTAATGGGTTAGTGGCTCATTGGTAGGAGTAGATTATTAGGGAGATTTTTGAGAGTTTGAGTTTCATTCTAGGTATACGTGCTTTGAGCTACACCTACAGTCCAATTAGATATTACTGTGGTGTCTTTAATGCTAACTATTATCAACTAACTGACTGTTTTTTTTTTTAAAAAGTTTCATCTTCATTATAAAGTATAGAAATTGGTATACATGAACAAAATAAAAATGAAATTTGGTCACGACGTCACGTTACTAAAAATAAAATCCATCTATCGAAATTACCAATTATTCAAATTGTCTAAATTTATAAGTCAAACTAGTAATGTGTAACCAAAAATTACCAATAATAGAAACCAAAAAATTGTAAGATTGTTCGAGTTATTGGTAACAGTTTTGACCAACGTTACTTTCTGTTTTTCACATTTATCCCTACAAAAATCCTAGTTGCACAAAAAAATAAAATATAAATTACATGCAAGTTGTAAGAGCATCACTGTAGTGGCTTTCAAGAACATCAACTGTTTGTATTTCCAAGTGATGACCAACGGAATACACAATGAACTATTTTTCGGTGCGCAGATTATCAGGATAGTCGATTAATCGAGTCGAATTGATATACTATCAAGCTAGCGTGTGCTTGACTCAATTATCAAAGTTAAAGACTCGACTAAAGCCAGAATACATTTTTATCTTCAAACTTGGTATTGAGCTCGAATAATTAATTAACATTTTAACACTTAACACTTAACACCATCGGGCTTTAGTTTGATAATCAATATCAAAATTTATAATAATTAGTCCAAAGTTTGTAGCAATGGCTAATGGGCTCGATGATTCGAGTTCGGCTTAACTCAAAATATAAATAAAAAGCCCACACATGGATATATACATGATAGAACGTGGCCCAACCCAAATCAATGGACTTATGAGTATGCTAGGCTTTCGTTATCTACCATCTACCAATTTAACAGAACAGACGTATCAATACATGACACCGGATTTAAATAACATACCCGTTTTAAAAAAAATACAGTTTTACTATAGATTAATTTTTCCATTCCACATTCAATTCGACATAATTATACTTTAAGGAAAACATCAATTTACATTCTTCCCTCATGCACAATCACAAACCTCACAATCACAAACCTCAATTCGACTTACAACTTACTTTAATTGATATAACTTATATGCAACGAAGAGCTAGAGTATATTGAACGTTAATAAGTTCTTAGTCTAAAGGTCCAGCCGTTCAAAAAAAAAAAAAAAGTCAAATAAAAAAGAAGGTATATTGAGACTTCAAAGATATATAATCCAGCTAAGGTCGGCCGGGAATCGTAGTATAAAAATTCTTGTTTAATGATCTCTAAAACCTATGGGAATTCCAACTAAAAAATTACTATGTTTTTCTCCGGCCAGTCACACATTATCCTCCGCAAGAATTATTTGATAATGGACAAATCAAATTGACCCTTAATTAACTATGTTTTCCATATATTAATTAATTAATAAGACGGATACCCTTGATTACAAATACTACTACTAGCTTCATCAATTCATTTTCAAACTCCAAAACTAAAAGAGAAAAATGGACTTATTCTATGGCTCTCTTCTCTCTTTCTTTGTAATCTTAGTCTCTTTAGGACTTCACTTTCTTTTCTACAAGAAAAACACCACCGGGCTCCAACCCCCGGGAGGAAAAGGATGGCCATTCCTTGGAGAGACCCATGAGTTTCTCTCCACTGGTTGGAATGGCCAACCTGAAAAATTTGTATTTGATCGCATGGCACGATATTCATCTAATATCTTCAAGACATCCTTGTTAGGATACAACACGGCTGTCTTTTGTGGACCGGCTGGAAACAAGTTCTTGTTCGCAAATGAGTACAAACTTGTACGAATGTGGGTGCCTGACTATGTAAACAAGTTATTTCCTTCTAAATCAAGTGCGGCCGATGAAGCAATAAAAATGAGGAAATCTTTTCCAATGTTCCTTAAACCGGAGGCTTTGCAGAGATACATCAGTGTGATGGATGATGTCACGGGGAAACACTTTACAACTTCGTGGGAAAACCAAGAAGTTGTGGCTGTCTACCCTCTTATCAAACGCTTTGCGTTTCTTATAGCCTCTAAGTTGTTTATTAGCGTAGAAGATCCCAACCACATAGCAAAATTTGCAGCCCCTTTTGCAGATTTAGTTTCGGGCATATTTTCAATCCCTATAGACTTCCCAGGAACACAATTTCACAAAGCGGTGAAAGGTGCAAACCACATAAGAAACGAGCTTATCAAGATAATCAAACAACGAAAGATTGATTTGGAAGATGGAAAGGCTTCACCAAAACAAGATATATTATCACATATGCTAGCTACAAATGGTGATGGTGAGGATGCCATGACAGATTCAGATATTGCTAACAAGTTGATTGCTTTGTTACTTGGGGGACACGATACTATTGCTAGTACATGCGCTTCTATTGTAAGGTATCTTGCCGAGCTTCCTGATATTTATGAAGGAGTTTACAAAGGTACTACTCATTTGCTAGTTCCCTTTAACATAGTGATAATTGATCATAACTCATTTCTATATGTTAGATATAAAGTCTAGTGTGAGGGGTCCATTTTGGTCCAATGACCTTATACATCATTAATCTCCATAACCTTCTTTAGTTTACCCAAATGACCCAAACCAGATTTGGACAGAGGATTTGTCCATTTTGGTCGAATAAAGCAACTAAAGACCGATCAATTGATGTTGATTATCTTATCACTTATCGATCATTCCTAGTTAATCACGAGATTAATCATTCATTTCAAACATAAGTTCAAGATTAGTTTATTACAGAGTATATATTTTCTTCTTGTTTTGTTTAGAACAAATGGAAGTCGCAAAGTCAAAAGGACCGGGTGAACTATTAAACTGGGAAGACATACATAAGATGAAATACTCATGGAGTGTAGCATCTGAAGTGTTGAGGCTTTCCCCTCCTTTCCAAGGAACATTCAGAGAAGTTCTCACTGATTTCACCTTCAGTGGTTTCTTCTTTCCAAAAGGATGGAAGGTATGTATATCACCTTCATTCCTTTAATTATTTGAGTGCTGATTAAATAAAGTATATAACCATGTATGTATAACCTTGGTTTTTCCCAAAATTTGTATAATACATCAATGTGTCACAAAAATTTGAATCAACTTCACATATATATATATATATAGGTAACACTCCGGTGAGAACAGTCTTAAAATAAGAACGGTGAAAACAGTTAAAAAACATCATTTTGATGCATTAAAAGTCCATAAAACTAACAGTGCTTAACTAATTATCACTATTTAAGTGTTTAACAACACATTGATCCGTCAAAATCGAAAAAATCACGTTTTTTGTTTTGTGCATCCATCTTGGATGCATATATTTCAAAATGATGCATCCATCAAAAAACATGATTTTTTCGATTTTGAAGGATCAATGTTTTGTTAAACACTTAAATAATGATAATTAGTTAAGCACTATGTTAGTTTTATGGACTTTTAATGCATCAAAATGATGTTTTTTAACTGTTCTCACCATTCTCATTTTAAAACTGTTCTTATTTGATTGTCCCATATATATATATATATGGTAACACTCCGGTGAGAACAGTCTTAAAATAAGAACGGTGAGAACACTTAAAAAACATCATTTTGATGCATTAAAGTCCATAAAACTAACATAGTGCATAACTAATTATCATTATTTAAGTGTTTAACAACACATTGATCCGTCAAAATCAAAAAAATCACGTTTTTTGGTGGATGCATCCTTTTGAAGAATATGCATCCAAAATGGATGCACAAAACAAAAAACATGATTTTCTTGATTTTGACAGGCCAATGTGTTGTTAAACACTTAAAAAATGATAATTATGGATGCACTATGTCAGTTTTATGGACTTTTAATGCATCAAAATGATGATTTTAAGGTGTTCTCACCGTTCTTATTTTAAAACTGTTCTTATTTGATTGTCCCCCTATATATATATATATATATATATTTTGATGAGAACAAATGAGAACACTTAAAAACTACATTTTGATGTATAAAAAGTCTATAAAGCTGACATAGTGCATAACTAATTATTATTATTTAAGTGTTTAACAATACATTGATCCGTCAAAATCCAAAAAATCATGTTTTTTGTTGGATGCTTTTGATGAATATGCATCCAAGATGGATGCACAAAACAAAAAACGTAATTTTTTCGATTTTGACAGATCAATGTGTCGTTAAACACTTAAATAATGATAATTCGTTATGCACTATGTTAGTTTTATGGACTTTTAATGCATCAAAATGATGTTTTTAAGTGTTCTCACCGTTCTTATTTGAAAAGTGTTCTTACCGTAGTGTTACCCCATATATATATATATATAGAGAGAGAGAGAGAGAGAGAAAAGGGAATATAAGGTTGTCCGACACCTAAGCTTAGGTGTGAACTTCTCACATATTAATAATTTATTATTTCTTGTTTAATAAATAAATGCATGGGCCCCATGATTTTTATCAATTAAAAAAATTATATGTGAGTGTTTCACACCTAAGTTTAGATACCCGAAAGTCTTATATTCCATCCCCCATATATATATATATATATAGGGTAGAGATCCAAAGAGAATGGTCTTAAGTAGAGAAGGGAAAGAAGACCCGTTTTTTTATTTTTTTTAGCTTGTTTTTTTAAATATTTTTTCATTTTTTTTACCTTTTTCATTCTTTTTTTAATTAACTCAATCCATAAAAAAAATTTTAAAAAGTTTAGAAAAAAACAAAAATTCTAACCCAAGTGAGTTATACATGTAAGGGTACGGTACGCGTTTCGCCCTTAAGGATATTAATAAAGGGTAGCTGGTGAGAGTGATAGGTCATAGGGGGTGATCGGTGATGGGGTGATCTACCTAACGGGCTTCACCTTTAGCTATCATGGCTCCGCCATAGTCTGAGAGGCTTCGCCTATAGCTTACGGGCTACGCCCTTTGAAAAAAAAATATTTTTTAAAAAATCTAAAAATTTTTATATAAAATTGCTTAATTAAAGAGAGAATGAAAAAAGTGAAAAACGAAAAAAAAAAAAAAAGTTCAAAAAAAGAAGCTAAAAAAAATAAAAAACGATTTCCTTAAAGTATCTTCTTATTTGATATATATATATATATATATATATATATATATCATTTGTGTAATCATGTTTCAGATATATTGGAGCACAAATGGTGTACATAAAAACGCCGAATACTTTCCAGAGCCGCTTAAATTTGATCCATCAAGATACGAGGGAGCCGGACCAGCTCCATACACATACGTGCCTTTTGGAGGAGGGGCTAGGATGTGTCCGGGAAAAGAGTTTTCGCGATTGGAGATACTTGTATTTATGCACCACATAGTGAAGAGATTTAAATGGGAGAAAACCATTCCTGATGAAAAGATCATTGTTGATCCAATGCCTGTTCCTGCCAAAGGACTTCCTGTTCGTCTTTACCCACATAATACCTAATTTGTATTCTATCTTATCACTTTATTTTGAAAGTAATTAAATTTGAGTTCATATCTGATTATATTTTCAGTAATCAGTACTGTTCGTTTTAGTTGTGACGTGTTAACCAATTTTATCTGATATTACCATTAGAAGAGCGCAAAGGGTTTGGGGTCGGGGACTCGGACACGTCTCTGACTTGGTGTTCGGCACCGAACAAAGGGAAAGAATAAGTTTACTTAAGGGATATTTACCTAAATAAACAAAATAAAACCCCTATTTTATAGTTTAAACTCGTTTTCTAAGAATATCTAATTTGATCAAAATACCCGTGCCCTTTACCTTTAACTGCACACGGATTCAGACCACCAATTAAAGCTAGTCACGTGTCTTCTCTCTGTGCATCCTATTGTTCCCCCTTGACCCCTCATGCCCTCTCTCTTCCCTCAAACTAACACCCAATATCACCACTTCAACCTAATTGAAATCTAAATACATCATTCTTTTGTTCAATCAGTCATCAAAACCATTAAATAAAACAACAATTAAGACGGATTTAGATTGTGTTAATCTCTTTATTCTTTATCTTTATGAAAAAACCATAAACCGGGGTATGTGAACTTCGATTTGTTTTTTTGGTTAGTGTAACGATGAAGCGTATAGAACGGATTTTATATCTCTTGTTGTTGGAACTGTTCCGATGGCAAACCCACACAAGGTATATAAAGATTATTTTGGTGCAGTTAATTTCGGTTTTTCTTATTTATTTGAATATAAATGATGTAAAATTTTTTGTGGATTCGTATGATAAGATAACCCTTTTTCAAATGTTTATGAAATCTGTCTGCTGAGATGAGAGTTGATACACAATGTCGTATTGAAAAAAAAAAAACAGAGTTTCAGCTTTCAACTAATAGATTATTTATCTTTCAATTGTTTATGAAATGTGAAAGTATCGGTTGGGGTATTTTTATGCAAATTTTGTCTAAGCCATGGGTTGTGCTTATAGGTTAAAGATCCGATCAACACCACTGTTTTTTTATTTTTTAATGGTCTGAAAAAGTTTTGGTCTTTCTATTTGTAGCTTTGGTGCTTAACTTTGTGTGTGTGCTGTAGGAGATTTAATGTGTGTATTTTATTATGATGATGGGAGAAAGAATTATAATTTGGGAAAGTTTGGGATTGCATATTTGGAAAAATCACAGGTGAATTTGGTCTTGCTTATTAATTTGATTATGCTCTAATTAGATAAATTTTGTGAAGTAGTAGACCAGTTTCTCTGGGTTGATCACCTTGAGCAGAGCCTAGTAAATGTAAAGGTCAATGCCCATTTTAGTAGTATGTCAGTTTCATTTATATATATGGATAGTGTAGTCAGAATGAAAAGTCTTGGAAGCATCTGGATGTGTAAAGCATCAATCTTTTTTAGCCTAGTTTAAGTAAGTTAGTCTATAAATGAATGGCTTGTGAACAAAGTTGAATGTAGGTGAAATCCGAGGGTTCATAGACATGAAGTCTCTACGTGACTGATGCACAGTGTCTTTATTTCTTTTGGTTCGATTTGCAATTATATGCAGTGTCTCCTCTGGCTCATCTCTTAGACTCGGATCATATGGTGCAAAGAAGTTTTTGTTTCCGTTTTTAATGCTTTTTTTGCATTCAAGTTTAGCTTTGTTTACATGTGCATAGTTTATTCTCTATTGGTTTTATTAACTTGTTTTCAGTTTTGACCAGTAACAAAGTTTGTTATTTTGCGCAGGTAAAGAGACTCTATGTATAGCATTGTTCCGTTCCGACTTGAACGAGTGGCTGTTTGTAATAGACTCTAGTTATAGTTTTGGTAGAACTTAGCGTGATATCTTTTGGCTGCTCGTAGTTAAATTCTAGTAATATTGGTCCAAAGTAGAGAAGAAGCAATTAATTTATAACATTAATACTCGCTTCCATGTACGTGTTGTAGTTTATGTGTTTCTATTGATTGCTAGTTAAACTGTAGTAATATTGTTGTTCGTGTATTAAACTCTAGCAATGTGACCAAACGGATGATGGTATTTTTTACAATTATCTGCTTGTTGCTATCCCTTAAGTAACCTGTGGCACTCTTGTTACCAACAAACCTAATGCTTGCATAATACCAATGTGAGGTTTGTTCCATCTTTGTTCCATTTTTAAGATACTAATATGCATACGGATACACATATAATTGAAAAAGACAATGAGCTTTATGTGTTTGGATAGAAACAAGTAGTTAATAGAAAAAAGACCATCATCCGTTTGGTCACATTACATAGATGCAATTTCTTACGAAACAACCAAATTGACTAGAGAATTTAAACAAACAAGTGCAGCTAATCAAACAACTTTTTAGAGCAAGAAGCTTATTCTTGTTTAGTCTTGATTGGGAATTTGAATGGAGGATCTGGAGTTTTTTCAACGTTTTCGGTTAACTCCACACTTCGTTCCTCCGTCTCCAATATGCTTAATCATGTTCTCTCGATCTCCAAGATCATTACGCAATGGACGCAGTCTGTTATCCAAGTCTCCTTTTAGATTTCTAAGATAGTAGTGCTTAGGTGACTTCGGATCATAACCCAGTTCTTTTATCATCTAATCTACCGAAGCAATGCCAAAACTATCCGTGCTAAGACAATCTACATACGTTACCACACCACCATTATAATTTCTTTCAGGTAGAGATGAAAAACTTCCATAATGGTGCAGCAACTAAGGAACATCCTTTGTTATAAAATGATTGAATTAGTTCAAAGCAATAGAAGCTATAAAACTTTCTAATAAAAAATGATAAAACTTTACTTACCATAAAACTTACCATACATCTCTTTAGTAACATCTTCTTCCTCAGGAGATCTAAAATACCAATAATGATTTATTGTGATTTGTTTATGCATGTTATGACTCCATATAGCATGTATTTTTATGGACAAAAGTTTGAGTTGTCATTTCACTTAGTTTTACACCACTCCTGTGGTAAAATAGGTAAACAGTCATTTTGTACTAAAACAAAAGTTTGAGTTGTCATTTCCCTTTTTTGATATATAAAAAAAGTAAATATGGTATGCATGAAGTTTAACGAGACCAAAAAGGAGAAATAATAAAGTTTAACTTTTATTAATTCATAAAATAACATGGTAATCGTCATTACATAAAGTTATTTCTTAATGATAAGCAGATCAAGATTACAAATAGCTCTTTGGGCATCTGAAGGCATACTTCCCAACGAAAACACAACATCGGATACTTGTAAAATTATATTATCTGTCTTCGTACATTTATCTTGAAGATAGCTAACATAAATTTCTTCAATTGGGGAAGTGGACCTAGTAAAATTTCGTAGTCTCTCGATTGCATGTTGGGTTGCAACCTTTGACTCCATAAGTTTTTGAGAGAGATCATATATATCTTCTTTATACTTCGTTTCCTCATTTATATCTGCAAGGATTGCTAATTTGACTACATCAAGTGTCATATGCTTAGTAGATGACGAAAAGGCATCCATTTTGTTGATTGATAATACAGTTAAAAGTTAGGGATTAGTCAAGTTTTGATATGATTAAATGGTTACAAAATATTATCCCCTATATATAGGCCAACTGACAATTAGCTAGTTTGCTTCCGACATTTGCATTAAATTTCCATATTAAAGTTGATATGTTAGATCAGCAAACAATATAATTCCATGTTAAAGATGATTCATCATTTTAATAAACAGTAAAAATCCGTGTTAAAGTGGGCTACTGCCATCAACAGTAATAATCTGTGTTAAAGTGGGCTACTGAGATCAACAATAAAAATCCGTGTTAAAGTGGGTTACAGACATCAACAGTAAAACAAATGTTAAAGTTGATTAGTCCTTTCATGTACAATTTGATTATGTATTAAAGTTGACTTTATATGTCATTTACACAAGCATTATTTATACCAAAAAGAGTGTGGTCAAAATAATCTCATTACAAAACATGTTTGCTTCGGCTTCAGTTTCTACCACAAACAACAGGTTAAGTTCTAGTTCACGAAAAAGGAAAAGTGTTGTATGTAATTGTAACCCTCCTCAAAGACTCAAAGAATTTACGTCTTGGACTAGGAGGAACCCAAACAGAAGATTCTTAGAATGTCGTATTTATAATGTAAGTCATATATACTTGGATAACCAGGATAATTATAGTAATTAATGTGTTGACTTTAGTTCAACCTATAATGTAGGCCTCTGGAGCTGGTTATTGTGAATACTTTGATTGGGTTGATCCTGAACTACCTGATGAAAGATACAAGAAGCCATGTATGAGCTTCATCAAGTTTTAGAAGGTAATAGAGAGGCGGAATTTGCAAGAGAGTCGCAGGTGGTCACTTCTTTAAAAGAAGATTTGGCGGAGCAAAAGAAAAAGATCAAGATTTATCAAACGTGCTTGATAGTTATCTTTATTTTAATTATTATTTACGTTGTATCTATGTAATGGTTTCTACCCAAGTTTGAGAATCAATAATAAGACGTACTAAATTAATTAAAAAGCACACATTACAATACGTAAATCTCAAGATACAATCATAATTAAAACATAATGCCGTTTTCAAGCAACAATTGGTAGTTCTTACATATCATCCAAATCAAGTGTATCATTGTTTTCAGATTGGGAAGCTGATCGGGGGGGCTTTGACTGAGATGGGAAAAGGGACTGACATTGACTTCGTTTATGTCCAAATTCACCGCAACGAGTGCAACCTTTCTTTATTTGAACTTCACCTTAAGACGGTATACAATCTTTGTTTTTGGGTCTTCCAGCTTGACGTTTCTCCATTAGTGGTGGAAACAATGGTTCAACATCTTCTAGAACTTCCCAATCATCGGTATCCCCAAAAGGAAAGATTGATTCTCTGTATGTTGCTTGATAAACTGGTTTGTAGAACCATTCCTTAGCAAAAGAAAGACAATTACTTTGCTTCAAAAATCTTGAGACAGCATTAGCGTGACCACAAGGTAAGCCAGAAAGTTGCCATTTACGACATCCACACGTTTGATTACCTAAATCAACGACATATCTATGCTTTCTATCATCAACTTCGTAATGGGTGTCATCATGTAAACCCCAACAAGGCGGAATCATGGGATATCACAAGAAAAGCACAACAAGACATGGAAATTATGTAGAGGCACTCTAAATGCATAAATAGGATTTAATAATCCATACAAACATTCATGAATGCAAATGTCGGATCACATATAAGCATAACCCCTAATCAGGAAAATGAATCACGGATCCAAGAAGTCCAAGTCCAATTCTAGCATAGTCAAGCAAGCAATCATCCAATACATCCTTAAGCTAACATGTTCACCTGAAAAGTGTACTAAAACGGGTCAACATAAAGTTGGTGAGTTCGTAAGGACAAGTAATAGGAAACAAGTGTCGGGATAACAACCGTTCACGATAAACAAGGATGAATATACTTACCTCATCATCCATACGATCACAAAACGTTATGTCAACGTTACGTTACAACTAAACATTCATACACAATAAACATGTTAAGCAATATCATTAACAACAACGGTATGCCACGAATGTGGACTGACTCATTATGCCATCAATATGGACTTTATGTTATGCCACTAATAGTGGACTTAATCGTTATGCCATCAACATGGACTTTATGTTATGCCACTAATAGTGGACTTACTCGTTATGCCATCAACATGGACTTTACGTTATGCCACTAATAGTGGACTTACTCGTTATGCCATCAACATGGACTTTACATTATGCCACTAATAGTGGACTTACTCGTTTACGTTATGCCACAAATCGTGGACTTACTCATTACGTTATGCCACAAATAGTGGACTTACTCATTTACGTTATGCCACTAATAGTGGACTTACTTGTTATCTCAATTGTAACACCCCGACTACGGCGGAAACACGAGATGCCACAGAACGACATGGTACAAAAGATTAAATGGAAAACGTCTTAATTAAAGTCTTAAAACCATTCCAAATTAAACGATTACATAGTTCAAAGTAAATTATTAAAAATCATAACATAAGTCCAAATCCGAAATAAAAGATAAACTTGTTTGCATTACAAGTCTTCGTTCACCATGCAAACACAATGTCCAAAAGCGGTCCATAGGCAAACCTACTGCTCTAAACCTGAAAAGCATGAAGAAAAAGTGTCAACTACGAGAGTTGAGTGAGTTCATAGGTTTTTAACTAATACAATAAGCATATATACATATCATTACGAAATAAATTAGGAATCACCAATTTCCATGAACATTTCCAATTCATCCTTTGATAAACGTTTGTTCAACTCACTTTTAACCCATGTAAATAAATCCTTGTCATATGACCACAAGGGTCTAATTCCATTATCTTAGATGAGTATATGCTTGAGCCACTACTACTACCATTTTATTCAAGTCCGATTACAATTCAATAATTCAATTCATAGCACAAGCTGTCAATCAAGTGCCGTAACATTAATAACAATGATGATAATGGGTCGTGCCATGGAGACGCCCGATTATCTTAAGGTAGTTAGAACACCCGGGGGCCAGACTAGAAGTGGAGGTTGTCACGAAGGCAACCAACCTTCCAACGGTACGCTTTGGGTGGGCGGACGAAACCTAGTTGCGCAACTAACTAACTACAGGCCTCCACTTTCGGAGTAAATAGTAGTGTACCGAACGCCGCGGTTTGACAGAACTCAAGCTCATCACATAAATCCTTTATTATCATTTCATACTCATATATCAAGAATCATTTCATATAACAAACTCTCTTTCAAGAAACATTGCATATACAGAAAGTAGTTTCATTTATCATGCTTTTCACCCCGAAAGTAAAACACATAAAAGAGTTTGAAAGGGGGGGCTATGACTCACTTGATTTGAGAGTAATGGGGGCTGATCAAATACGAGATGTGTGCCTAGTGATGTCGTTCCCCAAGCAAGCCTAAACCATGGTATTTAAATATACACAACGTAAGTGCGTGTTACATGAACTAGTGAACTAGATCATGAGATTTATGCTAGTAGGCTTGCCTATCTTTGGTTGTTACTTCATTATGGAATCAAAGTGTATTATGATTGTTCAAGATGTTTGGTTAAATTGGAATTGATGGTAAGAGTAGTTTTTGCGTTAAGCGTTTTTGCGCGTTTGTTGGAATTTCGGTAATTCGGCTTTGATTCGCGAGATTTCTTTTGCACACTTTGCTTTGTACTACTATTTGATATTGGTACAGTAGTATTTTGGATTTTAAAATATATTTTCTGATTTATATTAATTTCCTTGATTTATTATTATTTAATTAATTATTTATTCCATTTATTCATTAATTAATTAAATAATTCCTTATAATTATTCTTAGGTTCTTAAATTTCCTTTAAAATTTATAGATAATTATATTTTGATTATCTACTGAGTATTATGCTTTTAAACTTGTAATATTATTTATTTATTTATTTATTTAAGCTTTATTACTTATTTATTTAATAATAGTGATTAATTAGTGATTTTTAACTTAGTTAGTCATTCTTAAATTATGTAAAACTTGGTTCTTTCCTTGAAATTACTTTTCTCCAGTAGGTTTAAGTTATTTTAATCCTATTTATTTGATTTTGTCCAAGTTCATGATTTATATAGTTTATTATTGATTTATTTATTCCTTAAAATCCCTTTTAAATTCACTAAATTATAAAAACACTTAGAAATCATCACAAGAGCTTTTGTCTAAAATCCCAGGCCCTTTTTAGGCAACTTTTATCAAATAAAGTTTGTAACCATTCAACCTCTCTTGTGTTCTTATAATTTGAGGACTTTTAAACATGAAATCGTTTACCGAAATAGTGATTTTTGCCTCATTTCTCAACCAATTTAAATGCTTCAAAAGGGATTTTTTTTGTTCTTATTTCATTTTGTCCAGAATGTCCATCATATTTTGATGACCTAAGTCGTGATTGTGGTGGTGGTGTGCTATGTGCATCTTTGTGCTTTCGGTTGGTGATTATTTGACCCGAAAAGACTATTTTTGAGCTTATTCTTGTCATGCATCAAATGACTTGAGTTTTATACTTTTAATATGTCATATTTCCAGTATGTTCATCACATTGTCATGGTCATATAGTTATGGTGCATGTGTGTGCTCAAAATGCATTTTAACAAGTTTTCGGTTTTCGATTTCAAGCCTATTTTGCCTTGTTTGGTTCCATAATCATATTTTTGTTATTACTATAATTTTTCCAGAATATTAACTTTGATTTTAACACATTTTTCACTTATGACAAGCCTAGTTTCATCTCATAATCCAAACAATAATCCAACCTTCTTAAATCTAGCATATATGCACTTAAATCAATACTTTTTAACATAAAGCTTTAACTATCAAAAATCCATCATCATAAAAATATATTTTTCATGAAATATTCCAGAAATATATATACAAATATTTATACATCATGTTCATCTTTTTATATAAAAAGTTACTTTACAATCTATCAACACATATCCACCTTTTTGATGTTAGCTTTTATAGATCCAACACTTTATCAATAAAATCTATATTTTTATAAATATTTCCAGAAATGTTACTTTCATAATATGTATGAATATAGCCATCTTTCAAAGGAAAAATCACATCAAAGACTATTAAACTTATATCCACACTTTTGGGTCTTAAACTAGTTGAATCCTTGGATCTTTCTTCATGGATTCAACATGCAAGAGCATGGAAAGAAAGATCCTATCAACTTTGCCCTCATCAAGTGTATTTTCAAAAGAAAACATGAAGAAAACACAATCTTTTGATAAAACCTTTTTAATATAAACAAGAACAAGATTAATCTAATAAAGAGATGAAGATATATACCCTTGAAGATCACTTCTAGATGATGAAAAATGGCAGATTTTCGTGGCCTATATCTCCAAGAATACCCTTATTCAACACTTGAAACAACCCTTAAACTATTCTTGAATCAACCCTTTGTTTATCTAACCTACAACCCTTATTATTATCAAGTATTAAGGTTGATTGTTGTTGGTTTTCTTCTTGTTTCTTGGCTGCCGAAAAAGAGAGAGAAAAGGGAGAGAAGAAGAGTGTTTTTGAGAGAGAATTGATTAGTGTTTGTGAAATGGGAGTGTAGTGTGTGTTGGAGTGGTGAGTTCCAAGACTTAAGGCATGCAAAATTTGAAATGGAGGGATGTATGTGTGTGAAGGGGGGGGGCGGCCTCATGGGGGGGGGGGATTTGGAGGGGTTTTACCCTTTTTTTATATAAAATTTTGTATATTTATGTGTGTGGATATATTTTTGTATTTTTAGTTGGTTACATAGGTCATTGGTTGTAAATTTGTATTAATTTTTTAAGCTTATATGCTTACTTGTTAAGTTTTCGACGCTTTTACGTACATAATACGTCCAATTATATTTTTAGTTGAAAATTTTATTTATCATGATCATATCCTCTTGATTTGGTTTTATTTTTGATTTGTTGGGCAATCCATAGGAATTTTGATTGGTATCTCAATTTGCGAGCCTTAAGTTATTATTATCGCATCGATTGATCACCTCTAAAAATTTTTGTTCCGAGGTACTTTCATTAGGAAATTCTTTTACATATTATTAGCTTTAGATTACTAATTTGGGGCATTACCTACTAGCTTTAAGTATAACTAGGGCTTGCGGGAAAGTAAACAACCTAACTAGCACATATATACTATTAAAAGTACGGTTGTTACATCAATCACATGCATACAAATACAAATCTATAATACGTTAAGGGGGAAATATTATCATGCAAGATCCTATGTCCCGATCCTTATCAAAACGTTTTCCATCAATCAACAACACACTGCACATACACTTCTTACGATTCTACTTTCAAGGAATCATCGATGCTTATATATAGGGTCACCCGTAGCCTTCCCACCACATCTTCTATTCATTGAAAGTATAATCGTCTTCCATGTATGTACAACTATCCAAACCACAACAAGTATTCATAAACGGTAGCATAATTAACCGAGCAACATGTCAATACGTTAATCAAACAATCAATCAATCGATTAATCAACAATTAAACAAGCACGTACACTTTTCAGCCCGAATCTCAATTGAGTAGAGAGGGTTTACGAAACTCACCTTGAGCGGCTACAACAAGCTAAGATCAAACTATAAACGTCCAACAATTGCTTCGTGTGCATCACCTATCAAATACACATTTTACAATCACAAGTTAAACCCTAATTGAAGCTTTCGAAGGGTAAATCAACTATGAATGGCAATTGGGACTCGATTTGGTCACGTCATGACCCTTAAACGTCTTAATGGCTCTACGGACATAAACAAGGACACTTTGACCCGCCATATTTAGAAATAAAGATTGATTCTCTCAAAACAAATGATACCATGAGAAATTATACTCTCTCACGATTCCAACGATAAGTCATACGTCTAAAACGGACTTACGGTTCAAAAGTTATTGATGTTTGAAAACTGACGCGCGAAACAGGAAAAACTCGCGGCCCGAGGAGATGGGCTCGTGGTGCGAGAAAAACCCATGAACCACAAAAATGGAATCTAGCGATGCGAGGGGAAGAAGTCGCAGTGCGAGGATCTGCTACTCTGCACATAAACAAGCCAAACACGAACCAAAACGCTCCAAAACCCCATTTTTGACTTGGGAATCGATCTTGGAAGGTTCAAGACACAATTTGAAGCATAAACAAACATCATTTGACATGAATAAACAAAACCCACATCTTAGTTTTGATTCATGATATGTCCATTTATATAAACATTTCCATATCGTTTCTAAGTCGTTTTAAGCTTAATTATGTGCAAATTACATGTATATTCGAGGCTTTGATGGTATTGTTAGTGGTTGCAGGCTTAGAACAGGTGAAATGGTTAGAAACGACTTTCGGATGACTAAAAGATGCATTAGGATGGTTCATGGACGTGTACGAGTGAAGATGGAATGAAAACTACAAGTTTTAGCTGAAAACAGATCTGGTGCGTCGCACCTGGAAAGTTGGTGCGGAGCATTTTTTGATCAGAAAGTTGGAAGATATGAGAAAACAGGGAGGTGCGGCGCACTAACCCTGTGGTGCGTCGCATATCGGGCAAAGACATTTTTGGAAACAAGGCCAGGTGCCGCACCTGATGCTTGGTGCGGCACCTGTAGGTCGTTTTGTGAAGACTTCTTGTAAACTCTATAAATACAAGACCAAAACCCTCCCATTCGATATACATTCACTTCCAGTCGATTTTAGGGTTTCTTGAGGCACTTTTTAGTAGCTTTTACGTTCTCCAAGTTCTAGGTGTTGCTCAAGGGATTCAAGGCATTCAAACATCGATTTTCTTAGCTTTTCATTCTCTTTCGCACTTTGGTACAAGATGTTTACTCTTTCTTTTACTATTTGTGATTTATTTATGATTATGTCTAGCTAAATAACTTCATCATCCACTGAGATGAAGTGACACATTGAATAATGGTTGCATAATCTTTTGAATTCAAATTGATTGTTAAACGTTTTGTCATAATCTTAATATTTTGAGTTCTTGTGCACTTATCTACTGTTTAGTTGATGATGTATGAATGATCTAGAGGTATCTAGGTTTAGGAGTGCTTTGTTCTAGTTAATTGGGTACAATTAATAGGTGTTGACTTGTGGTAACAAGACACTAAACGGCAATAGATAATAGAATTCAAAGTGTTAACGGTTTGGTAAAATCGATAGACAAGATTGTTTACAATAACAATATAAATTCGTCAATTTAGTAGGTCTTGATAGGGAAGGTGGTAACCGGAACTTAGGGGTCGAAAGATTGGTTAATGGGTCGGATAGGGTAATAAGCTAGGTGCGCAACTAGTGAGTTCTTTGTTCTACCTCGTTATAAAATCAACAAGTTGAGTTGGTTTTAATATAGATGCAACCTAAACAATGTGTGTCATGGAGTCGAAGTGGATGATCTTTTAATTCTATTTGATATACGACAATTCTCTTTTCGATAAATTCTTCGGAATTTCTAACTCTTTCAATCAACTAACTTTTTCAACAAAAAATCAAGATGACGTGGTGTCTTTAAAAACCAAAATCTTTTTAACTACTTAAAACTCGCTAGCTCTTTGTAGTCTCCGTGGAACGAACCTTTACTTGCTTTAATCTATATTGCATACGAACGTGTCCACTTCCCGATTGTGTGTGGTATTCGATTCGGAGCATTTTTAAGGATTTTAATTTAACTAGATTTTCACAGATCAATTCATAACATCAATTCTTCTCCAAAATCATTCATGATCCATTTCAAACCCTAATTGACTAAAAATCCATTTTTGACTCGATTCAAGACCAAAACATGCTTAGATTCAACTAAAAACAGGTTTAACAACATAAAATGATTAGTGTGGGATAGTTTTTACTTACCAAATCTTCCAAATGCCTTCAAACCCAAATTTGACCTAAAAATGGAGATTCCTTGCACTAGGAGATTTAATCCTTTGATATGATTGTTAGGTCGAAAATCGACTAAGTATGATTTGTTCAAAATAGTTGAAGTTCAGTGAATGAAGCTTGCTCAGGATTCTGAAGTCATTCAGAATAAAGCTCACTGAAGCTTCACTTCAGTTTCAAAATCAACCAACACTCAAAACGTTCAGACTGAAGTCAAAGACTGAAGACTGAAGACTGAAGAAGAAGATCATTTCAGAAGCAGAGCTCAGAGAAGACCTTATCTAAAGACGAAACTGAAGAGGCTAAGTGTAAAAGTATTTACAACACTTTTACACTGATTACGAGGAAGTCTTTTTGTAGGCTTTAAACTACCTTTACCCGGTTAATACCTTTATACCTGGGATTGGGATAGTTTTAGCAAAAGGTTGGGAATAAAGTATGTCAAGTCACATCAAAGAAACTTACATACTTTACCTTAAACAAACATGTTATGGATTTGTCCAACAAATCCATAAATGCACCCAACCATATTTGTACGGCATTTGCCATGTCATCAAGACATGTTTGCCTATAAATATAAGACTTCTCACACTTGCAAAATGGCTTGGAACTTTGGCAATTGCAACGTGTGATATTTACTCTAAGTATTCTTACGAGTAACTCCTCATTGATTAGATCATTTGTATTTCTAGGTTGTTTAGATATTTTCACAAAGTGTGATTATCTTTGTTCCGCAACAACCTTTATATTTTGTTTATAGCAATAAATAAAATACTTGGAAAAATACATCTTGACTCATTGCCATAATACTTGAATATATTTAGTATTTATATAGTTTCAAGCAATTGTTCTAATTTATCTTACTTGTTCATATCCATTATCTGAATCGTGATTCTTAACTAGTCTTCATCTAGATTAAAATCAATTGCCAGTCGGGTTACTTCATATAACTGTCATATTCGTATTATATCTTGTACTTGATTTACATCCTGTCATCAGAGATCATATAATTAAAGGTGACATTGAGCTACATTTTATTCCCACTGACAAACAACTAGCTGATGTTTTTACAAAACCCTTGGATGTTAAAACTTTTAGACATCTTATCAGCGAGTTAGGAATGTTAAATCCTGTGTAGCATTTCAGGGAGAATTGACAAAAATATTTTTACAAATAAAGGAATTTTTTCTCTGAGGGGGAATTTTTGCCTCAGAAGTTATTTTGTCTGAAATGGCTCAGAATCCGAGAAGACTTCAAAACTTTAGAAAATGAGAAGGTTCAGATTGCACTTCCATAACCTCTCTCAAAATTTAAATAAATTAAATCTGAAGTACTTCAAAAACCTTTTTATTGTATAAGTGGATACCTAGTTGGCAAGTGGACACGTGATTTTTACTGTACAAAGATGCCTTTTTGCTGACGTGTCATACCACTTGCGCCGTAAAGAAAAATGATCATTGCTTTTGCATTAAAAACGGTTGAATACTTTTCGAAAAAGTGGGGTCATGGCCGTTGTTGCATTAAATGCGGACGTATACCCAAAATTATTTCGGATTTCAAACCCGATCAAAATTACTTTTCAAATAAAATATTACTTAAATTTTATTAGGTTTGAAATTCAAAATCTTTTTATTTTGATTTTCATGGAAATCTCTTCGTATTCTCTTGAAAATATAAATACCTTTTTCCTAAAACCATTCCATCATTTATTTCATTTTTCATTTACTCCCAATCATTCATTCTCTCTCACATTCATCTTCCTTTGAACACTCAAACCCTAAATTCCTTTAATCATCTTCATCTTCATACTCTCTTTCAATCATATTCAATGGCTCAACAACAACAGAAAGAACACAAGGAACCTAAAACACTTATTGCCTTTGAATATTCCCCTCTAAAATCGACAGTTAAACCAAGTTCTTCATGGCCAGAAAAATTTGAATCTAAAACCATCCGGTTCAACATGAACAATTACAAGGCAGCCCTCAATGCCAAATCCGATAACTTGTTGGGCAGATTGAATACATTTCTTAAACGATGCCCTCTCTCTTATGCCCTAACTGCCAATCCACAACAGATGTACCACCGATATCTTCTGGAATTTTGGTACACTGCAGAAGTAAGTAAGGATGAAAAGTCCATATCCTTTACTTTAAACAAAGCACGGTACAATGCGTGATAACCCTAGATGAGTTTAAGGAGTCACTCAGATTGAACTATCTGCCTCCCAATACTCCGTACATGAAAAGAAGAAAAGGAGTAAACTTCAGGGAAGTTTTGTAGGTGACCGGCCACAACCAAATTTTGGATGATGATGGCAATTTGAAGACCTCTGGCCACATTTTCATTGCTGGAGGTACTTCTGGACATAGATTGTTGAGAGTCTTGGTGACAACAATGGCGGTCTGGATCAGATTTCCTTGATCCAAGTTGAGATGGGATACTATTTGTAGCATGGAATCAATGTGGATTTTGCCGAGATGTTGTTTTCCCAACTGATCACTAAATTGAAAGGGAAAAGAAGTATACATATCGCCTTCCCAAGATTCCTCAGTCTTTGCTTCATAAATATTCTGGGAGAGGGATATGCTGATATACTTCAGGAGAGCTCTGCACCTGAATACTGCAAAGATCTATCCAAGCTCTCTGAATCTGAAGATGAGCCTGAGTTCTCCCCTGTAATGCTTCAGGTAATTGGTAAAAATAAAACTGACACAGCACGACCGGCTGGCTCAGAAAGATCACTAGGCGGGTCACAAAAGAATGTGAGACCCACCAGTGCATCTAATGGCAAATTATTGAACTTGTTTAAATCCAAATCAAGTTCTTCCACCCCGCCACCTTCATCTTCCACTGACCAACCTGAGGATCTCCCAAAAGATTCCTCAGGATCTCCAAAGGGTTTATTAAAATTGCGTCCTTTTAGGCCATCCTCACAACCCAAGGATGTTAGTACCCAAGCTCAGCCTTCTGAGACCTCAAAACAGGTTTTAGAAGAAGGTCAAATGGGAACCTTATAAGCAACCATCTCCAAAACTTCTTTAGGAGGAGATGGTGAGGATTCAAGTGTGTCAACCCAACACACATTAGAAGTTGAGTCTGCAAGTGCACCCCCTGTAACTTCACAAATCTTACACTCTGTACATGCACAAACTTTTGATGTTTCTCAGGTGATACCCAGAGAGACTGAGGTTTCAAATTCTAAGGCTAATGAAGGGATTCTTGGAGATAGCACAAGGATTACTGAGGCAACCCTGGTATCGACTATTGAAGCTCCACCTTTGACTAGTGATGATGCAACTACTGCTGCAGCTGCTGAACTAGGTGCTGGTTCTGATTCTGGGAATCAGGACTAGAGCATATCTAATCAGATAGTAAATATCTAGGATGACGATGAGCTACCTCAGGGAAACCTCGAGGATTTTGAATTTGATGAGGATCTTCTGAGGGAGAATCATTCGGATTCTGAGCCACCCCTCAACCTTGTCAATCAACCTATGCCTCTACCTCCTTTGATCCAACAAAACATTCCCATCAACCCTCAAAATATCATTGATCTTGATCCTCCTTATCAACGACCACCAGTTTCACACCAACACCCTTTGTTTCCCGAAGGTTTAACTCCTGCCCTTGTCACCTCACCAAGATTTGAACCACCACTCCAATACCTTCACCCCCAAATTCACAATATTCTACCAAGGAGAAACTTCGATCTGCCAGAAGATCAAGAGAAAGAGTTGGACTCAGACACCGAATCTGAGAGTCCTTCAGATATGATATTGGAGAAAACTCTGGCAGATCTTAGAACCCCACCTTTTGTTGCTTCTGTTTCTATTCAACCCCCTCCACCGTTGAGTATTGAAGGCTTAACCAAATCTCTAACTGCCAACACCAAGTCCGTGGCTGATCTGAAGGGTGCCCAAGTCTTTATGGGCACCGAATTTAAAAAAATTGCTGGTAATGAAGGACTGGTGGCTGGGAAGCTTCATGAGTTGGTTTCTGCTTGCAATAGATTAAGTGGGGCGATTGGTGAAGCCTTCAAACTGACCAAGAGGGATGTTCAGAATTCTGTTGTTGCCAATCTGACATCCTCTGTGCATATGATGAAACAATCATTCTTGGCAGTTGAAAAAGAAGTGGTTGAGTTGGTGAAGAAGCCAAGTTTGGATGAGAAATCACTTGGTGTTTCTATTGGTGAGAAGGTGACTGAGACACTGAAATTTGTATTCTCTCAGGAAATCATATCTCAGATTTCGATGTCAGTGGCAGAGAAAGTTGAAGAGAAGGTCAGACTGCTGGTTTCTGAACTCCGCAAAGAAACAAATGACAAGGTTGACAAGGCAGTTACTGAAATGAAGAACTCTGTGTCAAGCCTTGGCCAAAATGTTCAGAACCAGTCGAAGCAACTTGATGAAATTCTGGCCTTGCTCAAGAAAGAACCTGAAGTTGTTGCTCCTCCTCCTCCCTCATTCTCTGCAGATGATAAGAAATTGTTAAAGGATGTTCTGGAGCATGAAAAGCTTAACCTGAACTCTACTTTCAGATTAAGAGCTCAGTTTGCCACCATGTCAAAAGGCATTTCTGACAGCATCACACAACAGAGTTGGGAACCTCTGCAGGGTATGCGGAAGGCCATTGATTTATATGCTAAGATGCCTGCGGAGATTCCCAAAGGGGGAAGTGATGTGCCAATTAGTCTGCTTGCCAGCTCTCAGGAATTAATTGAAGCAGCCAAGAGGCAATCTGAGCCACAGCCATCTGAGCCAGCAAAGAAAGATAAAGGAAAAGCTCAGATGGTTGAAGAACCAAAGAAGAAAGGCTCTAAGGATTCTGGATTGGTAGTTGGTGAAAATGTTGATGAACATGGTTATCCATTGCCCGATTTAACTGCTGATGGCAAGAAGCTTGTGGCCCTTCAGAAGCAAGTCTCCAACCAATTCATCATGTGGAGAGAAAACAAGGAAAAGGAAAGGGCACAACATATGGCAATGGGTACCATTGACTTGCTTGATGCTGCAGCTCTTGGATTGACAGTTGAACATTATCAGAAAATCAAGAATGATCCAAGAGTGCAGAAAGCTCTGGGAGAAATGGCTGAGCATGAGTATGGAATGCAATACTCACTTCTTGAACAAAAGCTAGACCATCTCACCTTCAAGTTGTCCATTAAGGACTTGGTGAAGAACAGAAAGAAGGAGATGGAGATAAAGAAGAAAGAAATTCTGGCTGAAGTTCAGAAAGTTGAGAGGCAACTGAACAAGCCACCCCAAAAGCCAAAGCTTACTGGCCCAAGATCATCAAGGAAAAATGCTCGTGATTCTGACCTTTCGACCTTCATACCAATTTCTGAAGACACTGTTCAGATTCAGAATAAGCATGAGAAAGATCAATATGAGTATTACATGAAACACAGGTCTAATCCTGCAAAGATTCTGGATATTGAAGTTGTCAAAGAAGATGGTTTGAAGTTGTTTGATTTGATTGTAAGGAGAAAAGGAAGGGCAGAAGAAGAATATAAGCAAGTTTCTTTGCATGAGTTTGGGATCTCTGAGCATAGAGAGATGATACATGCTCTGAAGGGTAAGCCAAAGTCTCACCTGATTGGTGCCTGGATGCTGAAGATCTAACAAAATCTGAAGGCCAAGGTGGAGATGGAAGAAAGGCTGTTTAGGAAAGTTGGTTCACCAAAGAGGAAGGCTACTGATGCACCTTCTGGCTCAAGGCCTGCAAAGAAGTAGTCTTGTAAATATTGTAAATATTTGTACTTGTAAATATTTTTCATTTTATCATGTACCTGTAACTGAACTCATCTCAGTATCATTTATATAGTTGCAAGTTACAACAAGTTGATAGGAAATAGTTTAAGTTAGAAAAACAACAAGAAAATTTTCTTAAGGCATCAATGATCTATAAGATGTCCTTAGAAATATTTTACAACTTAAACCAAAACTTGCATTTTTTAGACTTACAAACTTGTATAGATAGAAGTCTAAAATGCATGAAATATTTTAGAACAAATAGGGGGAATTTGTTAGGTCGAAAATCGACTAAGTATGATTTGTTCAAAATAGTTGAAGTTCAGTGAATGAAGCTTGCTCAGGATTCTGAAGTCATTCAGAATAAAGCTCACTGAAGCTTCACTTCAGTTTCAGAATCAACCAACACTGAAGACGTTCAGACTGAAGTCAAAGACTGAAGACTGAAGACTGAAGAAGAAGATCATTTCAGAAGCAGAGCTCAGAGAAGATCTTATCTAAAGACGAAACTGAAGAGGCTCAGTGTAAAAGTATTTACAACACTTTTACACTGATTACGAGGAAGTCTTTTTGCAAGCTTTAAACTACCTTTACCCAGTTAATACCTTTATACCTGGGATTGGGATAGTTTTAGCAAAAGGTTGGGAATAAAGTATGTCAAGTCACATCAAAGAAACTTACATACTTTACCTTAAACAAACATGTTATGGATTTGTCCAACAAATCCATAAATGCACCCAACCATATTTGTACGGCATTTGCCATGTCATCAAGACATGTTTGCCTATAAATATAAGACTTCTCACACTTGCAAAACGGCTTGGAACTTTGGCAATTGCAACGTGTGATATATACTCTAAGTATTCTTACGAGTAACTCCTCGTTGATTAGATCATTTGTATTTCTAGGTTGTTTAGATATTTTCACAAAGTGTGATTATCTTTGTTCCGCAACAACCTTTGTATTTTGTTTATAGCAATAAATAAAATACTTGGAAAAATACATCTTGACTCATTGCCATAATACTTGAATATATTTAGTATTTATATAGTTTCAAGCAATTGTTCTAATTTATCTTACTTGTTCATATCCATTATCTGGATCATGATTCTTAACTAGTCTTATCTAGATTAGAATCATCTTGTGTAGGTGGACTCACAATGATATTTAGTTGATGATGATGAAGAAGAATTTGTTACTAATCTAGCCCAAACAACAATTGATAATCCAAGAATTTAGAGAGAAGAAGGAGGTGTTTTTGGTGTTTACTTTTGAAGAGAAAAGAGAAAGAAAGAAATGAAAAGGGAAAGGAAGGGGGAGGAAGTTGGGGGCTGACCTAGGAAGGTCCAAAAGTGGCTCCCGCTCCGCTGACTTCGACTAATAGCTATTCGTTATCCTTTTAAACGCTAAAACAAAACCGTAATCCTAGCTAAACTTAATGTTACGTTAAAACACAATAAAACATTTGATAATTCATATAAATCAACAAAATCGTTCATATTCTTTTACGTTCAATTTACAAGTCAACTAAGTCAAATATCACGGATGTTACACATCAATGCCATAAGTTTTCCATGTAGCTAAAACTCTATCTTCAACTTTTGCAGTCGCCCATTCTGTAAGGTCCTCTTGAAGTGAACCTAAAATTTAGCAAAATTAAAACATGCTAATTAAATACAAAATAATAAATGAAGTTTATATTATAAATATACACTCCATTTTTAAACATCACCTCCAACAAGTCTGTGTTCGTAGAACTTTGCTTGTACATGTGCTCGAAAGAACTCAATCAGCATGGTAATCGGCATTTTACGTGCACTCACTCACAATGCATTCATAGACTCGGCACTATTCGACGTACAATAATTGTAGCGATTGGCGAGACAATGTGCCATGGACCATCTTTCATAACCGGCGTCGGTAAGCTTAATGAATGCAGCCGGTTGAGCATCACTGGTGGCCGACAAAGACCATGATCCCCATGATCCCTTACTGGTGGCGGATGGACACCATGATCCCCATGATCCCTTACTGGTGGCGGATGGACACCATGATCCCCAAGATCCCTTATTGGTGGCAGATGGACACCATGATCCCCATTAAAAAAATCTAGTACTAGATATGTACCATTCTTGACCACGTTCGTTATCCTTGGGTCGTATGGGATGTATTGGTGGGTTAAGCTACAAAGAAAATTCATTTTTGCAATCAGTAACAAATCTAGTTATATGGACAGATATATGTGCAACCAGTAACAATCAAGTTACCTAGTGGCAAACAGATTATAAAGTTTCAAATATATAGAGATTAAGTAGAATATTACATTATTAATGCTACTTAGTGATGGTGCTGCATCCTCATTCACATGAAATGTTGATTGCTTTCTCCAAGCAAGGGCTCTTGGGATGAAGGCATAGTCATGCTCCCAACAACGCACATGTGCTGCAAAAGTCTCTAAAATCCAAATCTACGATAAAGTATATATTGACACATTAGAAAAAAAATAATATAAGTATGTAAATTAGAAACTTTGTTATGGAACTTTTATTGTATCACCTTAAACGCCCATATAAATCCACCAAAAGTAAACTTTGGCGTTGTAGGAGGTCCCGCCTTTAACACTCTATTAGCCATTCTGTTGAAAATCCCGTTTCTTATACATGCATACGTGGTGGACCAGACATACGAACCCCAAGGACAAGCATTCCATGCATTTATATCCTCGACAATTCTTAGTATACTGTTTCGTACAACGGATGTATACTCTCGTCCGTTAAATTTCAGCTCTAAACATATGACTAAGCATACACGTATCGTATCTTCATCACTCAAATCATCAAACCGCTCACTATGAAACAAACTTGTGAAGTCATATAAGGTAACCGAGGGACTTTCCACAAGTCCAAAAACTTGGTCACGAAACAGAATTTCACCGCGTAAATATGGCTCCCAATCCATTGGTCCGAATGGTAAACCGGTAATCAAACAAAACTGCTCACGACCAAATTCTAGATTAAACCCACTAACTTGGTATATCAATGGTTGGTTTTCCTCGTGAGCATCTGGGTTTACTGGGATTTGAGTTTGAAGTATCAAGTTAACTAATGCCGGTTCATTGTCTGTATACGGAATATCTAACCAATGACCAAAACATGTCTCCCTAAAAATTAGATCTCTATTTTCACTTTTTCGGAACTTATCCCTTAGCAAAGCAAGATAACTCATCTTGCTCCTGATTGTCAGATCAGCCGCATAAAAAATCTGTTGATAAAAACAAAAAACACATACATACAAGTATAACTAAAAACACTCCATTTCATATACACATAACAACTTTCACGGAATTTAAGTACACAAAAAGAAGCTTTCTATACCTGATTTGTGTTTGCCAACGGGACATTTCCAGCCATTGGAATTGATGATGGTGGAACTGGCTATAACGTTAACTACCTTATGACGAACCAACAAAACCACCCGAATAAAGACCATCAGTTCCCGTACAATATTGTTCAAAAATCGAAGTTCACATGGTTTAGGGTTTTTTCAAATAAACTAAAGAATAAAGAGATTAACCCATCTAAATCCATGTTGAAGGTGTGTTTTTGCTGATTATAATGACTGATTGAACATTAACAGGGTGGATTTGGAGTATTATTTTTTGAGTATGAGACTGATGAACCGGATGTGGATTGAGAGAAGAGAAAGGGAATATGGTGGGGAACGTGGGGGAATAGTTGAGTTTGTAGGGAGTCGACAGGTGGCGAGACTTCATTGGAGCTATACCATCCGTGGGCCGTACATCAACTTTATCACGGGTATTTTGATCAAATTAGATATTTTTAGAAATAGAGTCTAAAGTATAAACTAGGGGTTATATTTTGTTTATTTAAGTAAATATCCCTTTATTTAAAGTTGATTTTAAAAGATACATCAAATAAAGTTGTATAACAGATGTTAATAATTTCTATAAAAACTTTTTTTTTTCATTTTAAAAGGATCATAATAGATAATCTTAATTTATCTTTTATAATCCTCTTAAAAGTATGATTATAAGACTTGAAAAAAAGAAAATGATGAGAGAGAAGTAATATACTAATACACATGTTAAATTTTGATGTAACTTAAAAATTTAGAGATAACTGAAAATAGAATTGAACTTTATTCGATTTCATGAAATTAGCAATATCCTTTAAAAACTTTATTTTTTATAAAGCACCTTTTTTTATTACGAAAAAAAATAACATCTGACCGAGTAACCTACTCGTGTTAGTTTGATTTTTAATTCACGAAATTAGAAATGAACTTTGAATGCATTCACAAAATTAGCAATGTTATTATTTTAATTAATAATAATAATAATAATAATAATAATAATAATAATAATAAAAACCAATTTTATAAATAGTCATAATAATAATAATATTTGGATGGGAATCTTGGATTGCCAATATCGATTTAAACTTAGACTAGCTAATTAGCCCGGGTTCAACCCGGGCTACATAATTAAAAAATTAAAACCAAAAAATATATACACTTATGTATATAATTTAGGAGAGTTGTATATGTCTTCAACCCTATTTGCTTATTTGGCTTGCTGGGAGGGGATTTAGGAGAATTCTTACACATACCGATCGTAATTGTTGGAATCATGCTTGGTTGTATGTACATAGACATGTTTATTACATTTGTAGGTTGATGTTTAATAGGTTTAAATGCCTCTTTTACTATATATTGTCCATTTTACGCTAAAGTGTGGTATGTGGTGTCTGTTATTCTTCTCTAATTGTAATGTAGTCAGACAATACTCGACCAACATGTATGGTTACTAAGCTTTTTACACTCTCTATCTTTTTCCACTTTTTGGTCGGAGATGTTTTTGAAAGTAGTCTATCTATCTTCGTGTAGGGTTAAGGTTGTCTACATTCTAACTCCCCTAAACACGACTTTTGCCGGATTAGGTACCGTTGTTGTTAGTATGTAATTTGTTGTCGACACATTAAAATTTTTGATATGGAGATAGTAACATATTTATAAAGATAAACATTAATATATAAACCCGATTAGGTGATAAAAAAAGTAAAACTAACTACCATAAATCGGTGGTAGATATACAATTAAAAATAAAGAGAGCTAGAATACAATCGATCATTTTTCATATTAATTTAAAAAAAATATAAGGTTACAAAAAAAAATGTAGAAAAATAAATAACATAGGGCCTAATATAAAAAAAAGTTTTTAAGGTTATAAAAATAATATGTAAAAAAATAAATAACATAGGGCCTAATATAAAAAAATAAATTTTTGAAAATAAAAAAAAATAATTATGACATCATAAATTTGTAGAAAATAGCTTAAGAGAAAATATGGGCATACCACATAGGAAAAAAAAGTTCTAGAAACAATTTTGTTTTATTTATATAAGAGATGAGTTTAAAAAAAAAATTATGTAGATATAATTTTAGAAATTTGTTTATTAATATAATGAATAGCCACAACAAGTGTTAATTATATTTAAGTTAAGTTTTAAGTAAATTTTAATGTAATTCCTAACTGTATGGATACTCATATACACCTCAATGTCAATAACAATGACTGGCAAGCTTCACCAATCTGATAACTGAACCTATACAGTGAGACGATCTAGATTTCAGTTAAACAACTAGAGTAAAGATAAATGCAAGAAACTAAATGACTGAAATTATATAATGGTAAATATATATCAAGTAAATTTCAAAGAAACACGATTTACTTTTCAATGTATTTTATTAATTATGTTAAATAAAATACAAAGATTAATGTGGAACAAAGATAAACACCCAAGTGTAACCTTGAAATACAAGTGGTCTAGTAACTTGGAAATACTCAAAAGAACTATCTTGGAATATAAAACACAAGTTGCAATGTCAAAGTTTCGAGCACTTTTGCAACTAGTGAGATGTTTTCTAATTTTGCAAAAGTGCTCGAAACTTTGGCATTGCAACTTATGTTTTATACTTTGGCATTACACATGAGTGTTTATCTTGATTTCGCAATAATCTTTGTATTTTACTTAACATAATTAATAAAATACATTGAAAAGTACATCGTATTATTATTACTATTTATAAAATTGGTTATTACTATTATTATTAATTAATATAATAACATTGATAATTTTGTGAATTCATTCAAAGTTCATTTCTAATTTCGTGAATTAAAAGTCAAACTCACACGTCAGCATGTTACCCGGTCAGATGTTACTTTTTCTGCTAATAAACAAAATGTGTTTTCTAAAAAGTAAAGCTTTCAAAGGATATTGTTAATTTCGTGAAATCGAGTAAAGTTCATTTCTATTTTCTGCAGTTATCCTAAAAAATTATTAATCTAAAGGTTAAAAGGATATAACATTTTTCTTTTCAAAGGACAAAATAAATTATATACGTATAAACTATAACATTTACTTTCACTAAAATCATCTATAAAGATCTAAACCATACAGTAACAAAATAAACCAAACAATATAAGAACTTAAATTCAATTTCTGACAATTTAAAGACTCTATTCAGTTTCAAACTTAGGCCAAAACAAACCAAACAAAAAATCCAAAACATGTTCTTGTCTATTACTCGTAAAAAGAGAGAAGTAACTTCGCATATAACCAAGAAAGAATTCCACAAGTGTATATCTTCAAACATCATGTCGTCGACACTAATGCAGATTGTGTACTCTCTTACATTAGCCCAAATCGCTTCCATTACCTGAACAAATTCGCGTTAGTCATAGTTTGCAAGAATAACGATTAAACGCAAGATATTGAACTATAGAAAATTTAAAACACTCACCAGTCATATTATTTCGTTGACATAAAATCATCTGGATATGCATTTAAGTCAAATATGATATCTTCATGACAAACGTAAGTTATGTCTTCAGAAACTTCATTGTTCCTTTCAAATACACTAGAAGAGTTTGAAGAATTGCATGCTCGCGATGATTCAACATATTCAAACATTGAAGGATCTCGTTTTGTAGAAGTTGATCCTCTCTTCTTCTTTTCTTTCGGTGGTCTTCCTTTCGGTTTTTGAATATTCGGCTCGAACAATATATCAGGCTCGTTCACAAGTTTACTAATTAATTAGGTAACATGTTCTTTCTTGTTTTGGGGACACATTTGATACTTTGAATGCAAGTCATTGAGCAACTCATCAAACTTGCTAGCACCATCCTCATTTTACCATTTTCTGTATCTAAGGATAATGTATCAATCCTCCAATGTGGGTGAATAAGATTCAATGGAAGTGTCTTTTGCATCCAAGATTTTATCATATGAGCACATGGAAGACCCATACTAGACATTAAATAGTGGTGCAAGGACTTACAGTACCTAAATACTCAAAGAAATAGTCTATGTTAAATGCAAATTTTAAGTTGTATAATAATTACTTCATATGAAATTGTATGTATATATGATTGTAACACATACACAGTAGAATTATATAACCTTCCTCCTAAAAAAACACATTATAAAGCCGATCATATTAATTTTTTTTTTTGAACAACGCCGATCATATTAATTAATCGATCTACTTATTGATTGCGGGCAAAACATCATATTATTCATCGTGTACACAAAACATGTAAAACATAAAAATAAAGGCCATTGAATTACAAAAGTTACTTGTGTCTCCATGATTTCAATCAATCGTACAAAGAGATTTGGAGGGAATAAGAAACTTGTGGGGGGGTGGGGAGAAATATTAGGGTTTAATTATAATTGAGATGATTGTATTATTAGGGGTAAAATAAAAGGATTAAATATTAAAATATGAGATAAGGGCAAAATAGACCATTTCAATATAAATGTTGTGTATGATTAATAGTAGTTGTGTAGGGATCACCTCCCATTTCTATATATCTATTAAAATAGTAAGAATCCTAACATTATTAAGCTATCTACATCAAATTAATATGCTTTCAAACAATGTCACATAGAATTTATCTTATGTGGCAACTTTATATTTTTTTTCCCAATATTTATCTTATTTTTATATATATAAAAAAAATTTGAAATTAAATTATATATATATTGTTGGTAGAGCTAAGAGAAAAAAATAAATCTAATATTTAATCTAAGCCATTGAAAATAAAACACAACTTAATCCTAACCATTGAAATTAAAAGTTAGATATAGAAACTAATTTATTATATTAAAAAGATGAATGTATTAATTATCTCCCTTCCAAATTTATAAAACTAATAATAAGTACACATATAAGAAAAAGAGACCGTGTAATTAAATGAGAATATGAATTGTAAACATGGATTGTGTTCGTTTTTCATGAGTTAATTTGTATTCCATCTTTACCATATCCATGTTATAAATCATTTCTATATGATTAAACTATAGAATAAAATTTTGTCATATTATATTTATATATATTATATATAAATTGTTGGTAGAACATATTAAAAAACCAAAACTATTCTTTTATCTTGACCATTTAAAATCATTTCATATTTTAATCTTAACCATTTAAAATACTTTTATATTTATGTTAACATGATACTCATAGAGTCATAATTATATTCTACCAAAAAGATAGAAATGCTAATTTACGAGGACCATAAGTGTCATAGGTCAAATGAGTTTTGCCAGCTTTATTATTTAAGTAATTATTGATTTGATGATAAAAATTTAAGGATTTAATTCATAACTTTTACCCATATCAAAGTTAATGATAAAATGCTTTCACAAGAAAGCAATCATATGAACATTTTGGAAAAAAATAAAAGGATAAAAAGATTTCAAAAAACAAAACAAAATAACGAATCCCTGATTATAGTAAGTAAAAACTTTAAGAAAAATCATATAAATATGTATAAAAAGTAAAAAACAAAAATAAAATATTTTTAGGAGAACCTAACACCCAACAGTCAATAAGTAAGCGGAAATTTAGCGGCTTCGGGTCCAGGTTTGGGGGGGGGGGGGATTTCTAAACGGGTTTGAATTTGAAATTACCTAAACACTACCTGTTGGTAAGGATAAGGGTAATATGGTAGAATTATTATCCTTTAGATTTAATGATTTAAGACCAACTTGTATGCTTTATAGCAATGTTGATTAGGTAGACTCGGGTCTCATTGGTGGGTTGAAAAACTTTGGCCCTAACTCAATCCAGGCCTGACCGCGGTCGACCAGGTTAATACGTTGGCGGATTGATATGTCAAATAAAATGGTTTTGTTCAAGTGGGTTTAATGTTAGTGCTTTCAAGTAGGTTGGTTTTGAATCAAGTCGGTCAAATGAGTTGTTTTTTAAATCAACTGGGTTGCCGGGTTTGCAGGTCAAATGTGATGGTTTTAGGTCGAGTTGGTCAGTAATAATTAGGTTTTTAGGATCGGCGGATTGGCCTAACAACCTTGGTAGAGTTGGGGAATTAGCAGAATGAAAATCTCGAACCCTAATTCGACCCACTATAAATTCCAGTTTGAAACCTGGATCTACACGAGTTCATCTGGGTGGACTTCCGTCAACCTGATTAATAAATGGGTTGGATGGTTGACAGATCAAATAGGTTGGTCTGGGTCAAATGACTTTGATGTTAATGCTTTCAATTGGATTTATTTTAGGTCATGGTCAAATTGGTAGTTTTAAGGTTAGAAAAGATGACAGGTCAAATTGATTGGTTTTAGTCAATTAGTTCAAATGAGTTGTTTTGAATCAAATGAGTTAGCGGGCTGGTAAATCAAATAAGTTGTTTTCGGGTTTGTTGTTTTTCGGTAAGTTAGATTTTGAGTTAGATCAAGTATTGATAGCTTTATAATCTCGGGGTGTTGAAAACATTTTATATGCAACTGACGACAAAAATAATATTCATAGTTTCATATACATAACTCATTTGTAAACTCTTAGCTCAATATGTGATCTTATATAATGTATCATGTTATTAATTAGGACCATACATTGTTTTTTATCCGGATTTTGTTTAACCCGGTCAACGACCGGGTATTAATCTAGTTAGTAATATCCACATAAATAAAATGTAGAATACGTAAAGATCCACAAAAAAGGCAACCAAATTTTAAGCCTTAAATGTGATAATATCCACATTTATTTTGTTTTAGACGTACAAAAGATCAAACTTAAAAATTTCTTGGCAACTTAGGTAAAGTTTTTTTTTTTTTATTAACTATTAGGCATATAATATCAAATCTTAAATCCCATAAATTTGAACTATGTCAAATATTTTAGTTTTAGAAAATAAATAGAATTCTTCGGTTCATTCTACACAAAAATACTTCCAACATGCAAATCTATAAATATATATTTGTTTTTGATTTTTTTATATTCATAGTGTTACGTTTAAATTTAGGTTCATCATTTTTTTTTAATTTACCTTACTATATATCGATTGTGTTTTTATCCTAATAGAAAATAAGTTTATATTGAAGCTGTATTTGCACACAAAATAAAAGACACAACATGAAAGTTGTTCAACACAGATTTAATAACCTTTCTGTTATATATTTATGTTTTTTTTAATCTTTTCAAGTTATTACTAACAATCCAAAAGCACATATTCGAATTAACATGGTGATGAGTTGTTTTGTCATTATGATTGTCACACATCCAACGTTAGGCAAAAACACACAGCTCTCCACATATATAGTGTTGTAACCACATCTAGCCATGAGCATATATATAAATGTATGTCATCTTCAAAATTGTTTTTATCTTTCATGAGGACATATGTGATATTATTACTGGAATACTGAGTATGAGATTTGCCTATTGATCATGTAGAAAGATTACATACTAATATTGTTTCTTTTTCGTTGTCAAATTGTTCGTACATCGCAAGTTTAACAAGAATTGTCTTAAAAGCATTCATCTCAATGTGAATAAAACAATATTTATAACTATCCGCGCATTGCATGGGTTAAAAACCTAGTTCTTTATATATGTATTCTGAAGCAACACCCAGATAACATATCTTGTTATAAGTAAATTTAAATTTTTTTATCATATACTCTTTATATAATTTTAGTCTTTTGTTAAACATATAGTTAGGATTCTGAATTTTTAATTTTTTGTTGTTTTGTTTTCAAATCAAGCAAACAACATTATTAACTATTTTGATTACTACAAAAGTGTCAATATGTAAACATGGATAAATAAAGTATAGTAAAAGAAGTGGTCTAAGTTTTTTATGGATGAAAATATATATAAATGGAAGGATTTATTTTTATTTTTTTTTTAATCTCCCATCTTCTTTCTTACACTAAATTTATAAAGAATATATGATAGGCCTATTAACATTAATGAAGGTAGATGAAAGTAATAAATATGTCACACCTATAAAAAAAAATTAAAACCAAATGACATCTTCCTATTGCTGGGTAGATGAAGGTAGTGAAGGTTTAAAATGAATCAAATATGTTACGAACACAGTATTACAATTTTTCAACACTTTTATATAATATGGAGTCCTTTGAATTCGCATATTATCCAATATCCATGATGATCATACAAATTATGAAATTATTTTCTTTTGTGATCCCGGCAGCGAATACATTCTTGTAACCAATTTGTTATTGAGAACACTCCATAGAAACGTGGAGTGTATAGTCCTATATACGCTTTACGAATGACCCAGGGCCAAGTAATCAGTGACGAAACTTGAAAATTTTCAGTGGGGGTTGGGATCTAAAATTTTTTTTTCTCTAACACTATTTTTTTAAAAATGGGGGGTCGAAACCGAATATATCAAAAGTTTTCTATACGAAAACAATATACCCCCTAAATCACAAAAAAAAAAATCGGGGGTAGGACGCTCCACCCCGCCCCTATATAGCTGCGCCGATGCAAGTAATGGCAAACATGAAACAATTGCGAGTTTCTATACATTTTGTACTGAACAAATGTTTATTTTAGAAAATGGGTGTGTTTCTAATAACACTCATACTATAACTAGACTAGAATTAAGCGTTGTTTGGAATTGATGTTTGTAAAATAAATTTTGCGTTAAATCAAACTATTGCAAAACAAGATTATTTATTTTCCCCATTATTTAGGTTATGCAGATACAAAATTAGATGATGACATCAAATGTAATTATAATCACCGTCTAAGTTGATATTAATTAAGTTGATTCAAATGTAATTATAATCACCGTCTAATTTGCTTAAAAAGTATTCCAACTAGGCAAAATCATTTTCTGGGAAACGAACCAAAAGTGCATACTTTGTGGGACAAACTTTGCAAAAATATCTTTCATGAGTCTAAGTAACATACAAACGGGCCCATGCTGACGTATACTCAGTTATACTTAACGCCTCAATTGTCAGCCATGTATACACCCACTCAATTAATATGTATCATTTTTGCTATTGTAATTATATTTTTGCAATTTATCTCTCTTTCATTACACAAACAAAACTAATCTTCTCATATTAGGCATGTGCTTATACAGTCCCCGGCTGCGTCCCAAGACCTATGGACGCTCGATCGTTATTTACACCCAGTGTCTTAGTCCCTGCGTCCTCTCCTTTGTTCTCCGTCAAGAAGTTCGAAAAAGCTCGGGTGTGGGTCCATTTCTAGCCATTTGAATTTTTTTTTTCTTTCCCAACGTTCAAATTAACTTTTCCTTATTTAAACTCTAACATTTTCTCAACTTAACACAGGCATTTTAAATCACTAAACAATTTCTTTCAACTCAATTTTATCCTCTTCAAACCATTCAATTTCAAAATGGCAAGACAAGTGTGAATTGAATCCAAAGATCTTTTGTTAATCAGGTGTTGGATACAAAGATTGTGAAACGGTTAACCCAGCAACCGATAAAAGTGCTTGGACCAATATATATGAAAGCTTCAACGCACGCACCACTGCTGGTCCACGAAGCGTATCTCAAACTACTAGGTCACTTCCATAAGATTCACAATGAATGTAAGCAGTTTCAGGCAATTTATAGGAGGTTGAATGCACATATTCATTCTGATGAGTTGCTTTATGCAACGGCGCATCGTGAGTACCGCGAGAATTATGGAAGGGGCTTCAGATACTAGCATTGTTTTAAAGAGCTTATCACGGTTGCCTAATTCCGTTTTCATTAAGTCTGTTTTATGTATTTTAATTAAGTCTATTTTATGTATTTTAATTAAGTTTGTTTTATGTATTGTAATGTCTACTTTTTATTTTAATAAAAACAGACTTTTATTCATAATTTAAAAACACTACAAACTTATTAAAAAGAAACATACAACATAAAAAATCAAAGCACACATTATTAAAATACAAACTTATTTCTTTATCTCATAGACTGCTCTAACATTCATGATGAACTCGTTAAGTGTGTAAACCGCATTAGCAAGTTGAATTTTGTCGTACTTTCCCTGCAAATAAGTGAAGTATTGACACTCAAGATCAGTACAATGCCCGATTTGTATATAATAGATTTGTTCTTGACACCATTTCTTTTTGGCTACTAGTTTTAGACCAATTTTAACAAGTTCCTCTTTGAACATTTCGTGGTCGAGGATATCAGCCATGATACTGTCATTCACTTGATCGACAGTCATTGGTAGTTTATGGTTACGGAAATTTGATGAAGAAGCCATTTAAGATGTATAAAAGTTTGAGTTTTGGTAAGAAATATCCGATTAGGAGTCAATATTTATAGCTAAACTAAAAGACGCTGCTACAACATTCAAAATTTAAAATATTTACACAATTAGTCCCTCCAACTTTCAAATTCAAAATATTTACAGTTTGAGTCTCTCAAACGGTCAAAAATTCAAAAACATTTACACTTTAAGTCCTTGAACGGCTAGTTGGATTGCAGTCTATAAATACCAATCTATAGCAGAATTCAGTTGCATCCTTATACCCATTTTGATTATTTTACAAACTCACTTACTCTTTCTAACCAAATGGCGTCCTCATCATCAAACAAAAATGTTCATCGACCTCGTTTTACCGAACAAGAGATGAAAACATGAATCATGGCTAATATCAAAGAGGATACCCTCCTTCAAACTGAAGTCTCTAACCAATTGGGTTACCTAAAGGAGAAAAGACGACAATGCGAGCATCAGCTTGAGGCAATACAAACACCAGGTCACAAGGTCTCGAAGCACGAAAAGACATATCTTTTCAGACTGATCATCACCATGCCGCCACCTTTCACGAGCGTTCAAGATTAATCACACCAATGTGTGAACCTCTGTCGTGCCACCTTGCAAACTCTGGCATGCGCCACTATTTCTTACTTTCATATCTTTATACAATCATTCACGTGTAGATCTTAGTAATATTGAAGATGGTTGTTATTCAACACCCAAAATCTGAAAACTAAAGAGTTTTGATGATAAAAAACGGTTTTTTCCCAAATAATTTGCGTTAACGGCCAAGTAGGGGTGGCCCGAATCTGGTAACCTTCGCGATCCCCATTTTTATGAAGAAGCATGGGGGAAAAATTCAAAAAAAGGCACAAGAGAATAGAAGATAAAGGCCCGTATATGGTGATATCATGTCGTTTTTACCCCTTCGATACTTTTGTGAGATTTGTATACATTTCAAGATGACTTTGCTCTCATAGTTTTGGATTGAACTGTTAGTGATTTTGGATTGTGAATTAGTTCTATTTTTGATTAATTGTTAGAGAGATATAGTGAAATATATTTTGTTAAAAGTCGTTATAATTGTCAAAATAACTAATTGTAGCTGGAAAAACCTAGTGATTAGTGGTGATGATGGTTGATAACGTGACTACTTACGTGGCAGCAAGATAATTTTTGTAACATTAACATGATTAATGATTTTATTAATTAATTGATATAAAATTCAAAATTAGTGCAAACATGATGAAAATGTAATTCGAACCCATAGAAAATGTTTTCGTCAAGTTTTACGCCCAAAAACACATTTTTTTTCCATACCCCGATAAAATTACTAGGATACCCGTGCAATGCATCGACGGTGGTGGCAGGTGGCAACAAACGACGATGGAGGTGACGGGTGACAACGGTGGTGACAGTGACAAGGTGGTTATTAATGTAAAAATAATTGATATAATTGAGGGTAGTGTAGTTAATTAATTTAAGGGTTGAGAGATGTATATTGTAAATAATTTTATTAAGGGTATTTTAGTTATATTAAATGAAATATTTAAATTATTAAATAAATAAAAAGGATAATTTAAGTATTTTAAACACTAAAAGTTGATAAAAATATATCTATCTACCAATATATATATATATATATATATGAGGAGGGATTATTTGAAAACTCCTTAAAAAAAGAACTCAAGAACTCCTCTACACCATTGGATAAAAAAATGGATGGACAAGATTAAAAATAAAAAAACTCCTCTCAACACTAGAGGGGTATTTTCGTCAGCTCCTTTTTTTTCTCTCTCTTACTTTAATATAATTCTATCTAATTCACTAAAAAACCTTTTATCTCACAAACCGTAAATCGTTAGACGAAAAGAAAAGCATGGATAGTCTTAGAATTTCATCCTCTTTCATTAGAGATGCGATTCGATATACTTTTGACGACTTTTTAAATTTCATTTTTTTCCATCACGTTCATCTTACACATGTGTAAGTTGTACTTACCCATGGGCAAGTTGTACTTAATCCTAATACATCTTGCTTTAGGGTTTAGGGTTTGAAGGTCGAGGGTTAGCCGTAACCCTCGGGCTTCAAACCCTAAACCCTAGAGTGTGAACCCTCATCCTTTTTAGTTTTTTAGGGTTTAGCATTTAGGGTTTAGATTTTCTAGGGTTTTTAGAATGTAGCATCCCTCTCGGATTAGCAATTAAGCTTTAAGGTTTTCAAACCCTAAATCCTAAAGCGTACCGTGTACCCGCTCTAGGGTTTAGGGTTTGAAGGTCGAGGGTTAGCCGATAGGCTAACCCTCAGGCTTCAAACCCTAAACCCTAGAGTGGGAACCCTCATCCATTTTAGGTTTTTAGGGTTTAACATTTAAGGTTTAGATTTTTCAGGGTTTTTAGAAAGTAGCTTCCCCCTCGGATTAGAAATTAAGCTTTAGGGTTTAGCATTTAGGGTTTTACAATGCGTCCTCATCTTTTTTGAACTTTATAAGTAACTTACCCATGTGTAGGTTGTACTTACCCATGGGCAGGTTGTACTTACGCATGGGCAGGTTATACAACTCACTACTTCTATGTCTTTCCTACACATGTGTAGGTTGTACTTACACATGTGTAGGATGAACGTGATGGAAAAAAAAACGAAATTTAAAAAGTCGTCAAAAGTATATCGAATCGCATCTCTAATGAAAGAGGACGAAATTTCAAAACTACCCATGTTTTTTTTCCGTCTAACGATGTGCGGTTTATGAGATAAATGTTTTTTAATGATTTAGATATTTTTTGATTTAATAAGAAGAGAGAGAAAGAGAGTGCTGGACAAATTTTTTAATGATGACAAACATGCCCTTCCTGATCTTGATGAATGGAGGGCTGAGATTGGTTCTCGCGTTCCTTTTTTTTAGTGGTTCTCAAAATAACTCACCCCTATATATATATATATATATATATATATATAAGGGATCAAGTGAGAACCAACATATATGGTGAGAACCTTGAGAATCATTGAAAAATCATCTTTTAGGGCTTTGCCCTTAGAATTAAGGGCTACGCCCGTACCGTAACAACCGTCACCATCTCTTGGATCGTCACCCATCAAATCCATACCATTCCCATATGCGTCCGGTGACAACCCCTTTTGAACGGATGTAGGGCAACGCCCGTACCGTATATATAATGATGTCTTATATTCATTCATAAACAAACAAGAACCCTTGGATGGATATTTCATCTTTGATTTAGATCCATTAGATTAAATTTAACTATTTCATCTTTATTAAATGACAATATTAATACTTATACTTTTTATAACTATATAAAAAAATCCCCCTTTATATTTAATTTACACTTTTTAATTTTGCATCACAAATTTACACTTTTTACCCAATAATTTTAATATAATATATTCAATAGATTAATAGCTAATATATATCCTAATAATAAAATAATACTATCTATCTTATATCTTATCCAATAGAATAATAGTTAATATCAAATAAAAAATAAAGCATATTTTTAATTTGAAATATTTAAGATATGTCTCATATAAAATATATAGGTCAATTTTCTATTAATAAAAATAGTAAGCTATATTTTAAACCATTGGTAAAATTAAATTGAATATTAATAATATCGTAACACCTTGTATCTACAATATATAATAATAATAATAATAATAATAACAATAATAATAACAACAATAATAATAATGTCGAGTTTAGAAATTATCAACGACAGTGTTGAGAAGGCTGGGTTTAGCTTAGGTGAGTGACAACTTTGGGAACGTCAACCTTTAACAATGATCTGCAATTTTGGAGCATATGGTGACGGAAAAGTTGCGCTCTATTAAACAACATAAAATAAATTATCGAAATTAATGATATATAATTTAGCTTCTAAATATGCATGACTATTGTGATTACTATTATAAAGGAATTTGAAAAAAATATAACGTTTTTACATACAACTATATTATTAATGTACTGTAAATTTACCCAAACAAAGAAATAACCCTTTTTTCAACTTTTTTTTTCTATTCTATTAAAAATAAAAACAACTTAAAATTTTTACTACTACCAATAGAGGGGTTTATCTCAAAAATAATGTTTCCAACAAAGTGATGTACTTCTAAAGAAGAGCCCTATGACAACAAAGTCAATGTTTGTATATATTCTTTATTTATTAATATTTTGTAGGAACAAAATTACAAAATACCCTTAAAAAAGTTTACATTGTACCAAAATTGGAGTGAGGACCCCATCCATGATTATATTTCATAAATTTAGCAAATTTATTATAAAATAAAATCTAAACTCAATACTAATGTATTGTCTATGATGGATTCTAACTTGGGAACTCAAAGTATTCTGGATATATTACTTTTCTTTATTTCGATTGATAAAGATCACAACTTCATTTTTTTGTGTGGAAGGGGTAAGGGAGGAGGGGGGGGGGTCAAACTCGGAAAATGAAATGTAATGGATATACTGAAAGACAATTGTCAGGTAAAAAAGTAGGTGGTTTAGGTTTTGGTAGTCGGGATACTCTTAATTTATACAAATGGATATGACATGTGGTTCAAAATCTGAATTACGTTACGTTTAAAATCATCAATGTGATTCATGGTTCTGAGTCTATGTTCCTGTGTAAAACAAATGGTAATAATATATGGAGAAATATATGTTCTTCATTATCTGAGGCACACTCGATTGCTAGCCCCCTTAAGATGTTATTAAAGAACAGTTGGGAGTGAAAATAATACAAGATTTTGGAATGATCATTGGTTTGATGGTGGCAATCTCGCAACTCAGTTTAGAAGGTTGTATGCATTGGCACCATCTAAAAATGTGTCATGTGTGATATTTTTTATGATATGACATGAAAATCCGAATGACATCGAGATATTTGTGATAACATGGATAAGCAATAACTTTTGGCATTGAATAATTTATGTAATCAGTAAGACTTAATGAGCAACACAATAAGTATTTGTTAAATTATTAAGGCCATAAAAATAAGTATTAATAAAGTGAAATTGAATATTTTAATTTATTAACTATTAATTAAGAAAATAGTTTTTTAGATATATATAAATATAAAAATATATTTAACTGTTTATTATGCGAGATAATAATATAGTTTTGTTTTATATAGAAGTAAAGATTTTTCGCCATTTTAAATACCTTCTATATAATTAGAGGAGTAAACGATGTAATATGTAGGGTTCACCCTTTTATTTTTTTGAACATAGTTTATCCTTTCATAGCTTCTAGCCTTCTACCAAAAACAACAAGGTAAAAGATCTCTGGACGATTTATTACCCAAAAAGTGCTGACCCCAACATTTACTCCACCGACGCTATTCTTATTTTCATGAACCCCACGCCCAAGAAAACAAACCAAAATTACCCACACGTGTCATACACGCGCCATTGGCGAAACTGAAGATACTCATCACCTCCATATTTACTTTTTACACCACGTGAGATCCCTTCAATTTAAATGGAACTTTAACCGCCTTTATTCATGGTAAAAACATCACTATAAAAAATATTTATAATTAAAATTAATTAAAATAATTACCAAAAAGTAAAACCCAGATCATAAATACAGCAATATGTTTGACACATCACATTTTATGGAATTTATTTTATTCCCATTTTGGAAATAAAATAATAAAAATACCCTTTTATTTATTTTGTTTTTTTCTCTACAATTACTTGACTTCCTACACACACATTTATATCTATATTAATATTAATATTATTACATTACACATAAGTTATTGTATCTATATCTATATGTTGTATCTATCGATTTATATATATATATATATGACTTAAAACCCTTTAAAAAGTTCTTGTTCTTGCAAATGGGTTGTTTATTATCTACTCTCTAGTGATGGTGATGATTGAGATTTGAATATAAAGTTTCAATCTTTATTGAAAATAATTTGTGGGTTTTTTGTAAAACATAAAAAAGATTAGTACTTTGAGTGAAATCATGGAAAAAGAATTAAGTCAACATAGTCAAGATCAAGATTCTTCCCCTGCTACTGCTATTTCAACTTTGCCTTTGCATGATGGTATTTTATTTTAGTTTTTAATTTTTAACTTATTTTTTAAAAAAGTTTTATTATGTTTTTCTTGATCTTTGCTATGTGAAAAGTTGAAATTTTGATTATTTTTAATTTTGCATGGATTTTGGTACTATTTATGTTAATTCTATTTGTTCTGTAAAGGGTTTGCAGGATTTAGAAAGTTGTGGGTTTTATGTGTGTCTGTGTGTGACTATATATATATATTATATACAAAATCTGTAGTATGATTTTACTTGTTTTGTTAATGTGATTTTGGGGTTTTATAAATATGTGGGTGGTGAATGGAATTTTGTTTAGGGTTCAGATCTTTTATGCCTAGTTTTGGTTTTCGGAGTCAACTAAGTTTTTGTTTTTCAATTTTGGTTCAAGAAATCAAGATTTTATTTCCTAGTTGTTAGGGCATAATGCATTATATTTAAATTTTTTGGTTACTTAGGTGTTCTTACTAAGATAAATGTGAAATTACCGAACTATCCTACAAACTGCAATAGTTAATTTGAAATGCACATTTAAACTCCTTAGTCCTTAAATTATTGTGAATGAACTTTAATCATTCCAATCACAAGTTTTGTGACAAGTTTGCTTAGAAAGTTGTTTATAGTTGCTTACTCTCTTTGCTGATCATTGACTTTGTGGAAAATTCGATACTACAGGCAATGGGGCTTTGTCTGATAACCAAGTACACAAGGTAACCGAGTATTCTAAAGATTTAATTATGTGATTTCTTAATGTTTTGATTAGCTTAGATAACAGGAGTGCTCTTTTTATTTTCAGCCACTACATCCTAAAGATGAAAGGATAGTTTCTTCAAATCCTTCTGTGAATGTAGCCCTTGCAGGGTCTGCAAGGCGTGCTAACAACCAATCAGGAGTCAGGAGTGCAAGTCGATCTCAGACCCCTGTAAACTCATCAAATACTTACACCGCCCCAGAACAAACCTACTACTATGGAGGTTAGTTTATGAAAAGATAAGCTTATAATCATGCCAGACTGGCAGGCTGGCTTGGTTATACGGAAATTTTGGGTTGGTGTGCATTTGAGTTGTTATTTTCTATAGTTGAAACTGGTGATGACCGGTTACCCTAAATCTCTTTATAATTACATCGTATAATCAGTCATATTAAATACAAAAGCTCTTTGTTCTTGGTTTTCCTATAATTATAATCAAAATTAAATTAATTGACCTAATATTATCTCTTGCATCCAATCAGGTTATAGTGATGGCTCGGTTAACTGGGGTGAAATATCGAATTATGTTAACACCAATAACTTGCAAATACTATCACCGGTAAGAATCTAATTTTTTTTTTATAAGAACGAACTAACATTTTTTCATTTTCATCATTGTTTAATGGTTGGGTCTAACTGGATTATATATTTTTATCCAATTTTTATGTCATCATCCAGGCGATTTACAATGATAGTTCTTCACTTTTGCTTCAACCTGCATATGGGTATGACCCGCAGATGACATATGATCAATTTTCACCACTTGCTAGTCCTTTATCCCCAGTAATGATAGATGGTCAACTATATTCACCACATCAAGTCCCAGTCTCTCCATCTTACTACCAGCAGCCTGTTTCTCCAACTGATCTTTCAACATCAACCAGCAGCAGCCAAGATGGTCGTGTTGAGAATGTGTTTTATGACCCTGCTTCAGGTTATTATCTATATTATCCTGGGAGTAATGGTTTAGGATTCTACAACGGGCCTAGTGACTCCGTGTCGAACCAGTCAACACCTGTTGGCTTACTCGGGTCGTATGAGCATAATTTTGGACAGGTTGGTTCTCTTTATTACAGCAACAAATCTTTTTATCGGTCTTGTAATTTGCATATGTATAAGAACAAATGAAATTCATCTGAATAAGCTTAAAACAAGAGGCAATTGAATTGTATTTGCGTTTTGAAATGAATAATCGGTTTGTCATGATAGACCAATTTTGCATCTGATTATCTGGTTGTTTAAATTGTTTGATAATGGATTTAATGCATTATTTAAACGTTTTTGCAGCTTAACTTTCTAACTACTTAATTTGTTGATATCATAATTTCTCAGCAGCAGACACCATATCAAGGCTACGGGTATTCATACACGAGACGCTGGCCACAAAGCGACTCCTATGGGTTTGATAAAGAAGTCAAACATAGGGATAGTGACTCAATTAGCTTAACCAGTGACTCACATGCTACTACCAGTGATAGGAACCGTGGACCGAGGGCATCAAAACCAAAGGGAAGTAGTTCAGCCGATCCAGCATCGAATCATGACCTTTACAACAAACCAGATTTTATTACAACATATGAAAAAGCCAAATTCTTTGTAATAAAATCTTTCAGTGAAGACAACGTTCATAGAAGTATCAAGTATGGTGTGTGGGCCAGCACCCCACTTGGAAACCGTAAACTAGATGCTGCTTATCAAGAAGCACAGGATGGTGGGGACGCATGTCGAATTTTTCTGTTCTTTTCGGTATGTTATGTACACTAAATTTAGTTAGGGCTGGCAAGAAGGTGGGCTTGGGTAACGGGTCATAATGGGTACATGTCAAAACGGGTAAATTTGGGTTCTTTTCTAAGTACCTTTCTCTTTAACTATGTTTTAGTTATTTAGTATGGCAAATATGATCACAATTGTTATTAGCTGTCCAATAATCAAATGCAATATATTAAAAGTGATTAGAAGGTTATATACATCAGCAAACACTTTTGGCGACTTTCAACCTGTTCATTCCATTTGACTTATATCCTATTTAAGGCCCTAATTTTTTATTTTTTTTAACCAATTATAGACTTTAAAGATAAAATATAATCCTGATTGGCCCATCTATACGAAAACTTATGCAAGTGTGCTGAATTCTCCAACTCTAACTCTTGTATATTCTCAATTTGCATATACTAGCTTAATAAGAAAATTTTAACCCTTGAATCTCTTGTAGGTAAATGCCAGTGGACAGTTCTGTGGAGTTGCTGAAATGATCGGGCCAATAGATTTTGAAAATGATTCAGATCACTGGCAGCAAGATAGGTGGTGTGGCCAGTTCCGTGTTCAGTGGCACATCATAAAAGATGTTCCAAATACTCGGTTCCGCCATATACTTCTTGAAAACAATGAGAATAAGCCTGTAACTCATAGCCGAGACTCACAGGAGGTATTTACTTAATCATCTGAATTAAAGGTGGCATGGTTAGCTGGTTGGGAGGGATCACTTTTGACCATTGTTAATGAATTTATTGAAATGCATATGAGTGCAATTATAATATGTTTGAATTGCAAGATTTCAATGTAGGGGCTATCCATTTGATCTCTTTTCTTAATGGCTAAATTTGTGTAGTTGACCTGTTTGGGTTAAAACACCGGCCAGTTTGACCCATTTATAAGTAAATGGGTCGAAAGTGCCATCTCAAAGTATCAATCAACTTTATTACATCAGTGTGATAACTCTAGGTTAATACATTTCTTTGTGTAGGTCAAACTTGATGAAGGTATTGCGATGTTGAAAATTTTTAAGGAACATGATGCTGATACATCAATTTTGGGATGATTTTAAATTTTATGATGAAAGGGAGAGAAGGCTATTCAAGCTAAGAGGGACAAAGACCGCTCTTCTTTAACAAAAAACAACGTTGATGATTCAGTTAACAAACTTTCGGATAGAGTTGCTGATTCCCTCCGGCTGGACAAACACAAGGAGGTATAATCAAGTGGTTACTAACGCGGGGTTTCTTTTTTGCATTCATGAGAAGGTTTAGTTTTGGTGGTATCGCTAACTTCTTTTTGACTTTTGTCAACCCTTTTAGTTCTTTGGCCCTTTGTTAGTTAGAGCAGTAGGTTGTGGCGGGGGTCGAGTGGTGATTATAGGGTGGTTATGGTATGCTGATTTTATTGTACTTCAAGTAGTTTGGACCGTTTTATGACAGGGTGCTTATTGAGTTGCTACCCAAACAAGTGTACAATTATTATCATTTAAAGAAATTAATCGAAATGGTAACCCTGGTTTTTCCTTTTCCGTCTATTATTTGACAATCAAAACCATATAGGATTGATGTATGATATGCATATTTATGGAATTAATATCTGTGATCTTTTATTTATCAGCTCTAACAGTATCAATTTTGAACCCATTTATGTAAGTGTATTGATTTAGGTTTTATTGTAGCTAATTGTAGCTATAACAAGTTAAACTAACAGAACAAAATCAAAACTAGCCATCAAGCAGGTCAAATGGAGTTATATCAAATTCATAAAATGGAAACTTTGGTGAGGAAATCAATTGCTTAAAATAGACCAAAATTGGTGACCCGTCTCAATTTGTTTCGACTAGGAACTTTGAAATTTGTCATTTTGGACCCGAACAAATATAGAACCATTATACGAAACATGTCTGACTCTTTCAATTTACAAAACATGTCTGACTCTTTCTAGCTGGAGCACGTAGCTAGAGTTAGGAATTGAGATTTTCTTGTCAACCTTGTTTAAGTAGCTTCTGTTTTTAGGTTTGGCCATGACATTCTAAAGAAGTAAAAACCAAAAAAAAGGCGTCGTATTAAAAAAAAAACGTTTTATTCCTGAAAGGCTTCCAAAAAAAACCCCGAAAAGACCCTTGCCAAACATGCTATACTATTGCTGTGTATATTGCATTTTTTTGCATCATGAAGCCTCAAAATGTATAGAATGGAAAATGGGAATATATAGATTTCACAATACATGTAGTTCATATCATTATTCTTTGTAACAATGACTATCTGCAGAAAGAAACTACTACAAAAATACATATAATATCAGCTTTTATTAAACTGGTTTTCTCTTTTGGGGATTCCAAATTTTCTTTTGATATATCAATCAATTGTCATGGGGTTACTAACACAACAGCCTCTGAACAGAGCCTTCCTGACCGTTGTCATAATCTCAATTTCTGCCTTTTCAAGCATTTGGACCACTTCAGTGAAATGTGGTCTGACCGTAGGTTCTACATCCCAACAACGTGTCATTATTTCTCGGAAAATAGGAAGGCAGTCATCCGGGATGGTTGGGCGCAGGCCTTTATTCACAACAGCAAACGCTAACTGCACATCTTTTAGGTTTTGGTATGGTAGCTTACCCGTGATTAGTTCCCACAAAACAATCCCGAAGCTATAAACATCCACTTTTTGAGTGTAGGACCGGCGCTGTATCATCTCACTGCAACAAATAATGCATCAGAGAATGGAGTAAAACTACTTGTAAAAGCTAATGATTTTCATTAACTGTTTAAATAATAAAGCTTTGTCAAATGGTCACATCATAAAAAGCGATTATAGTGACAAGTAGCATCTCTTGTAACATATGTTCTTATAAAGTTTGATTCTAATTACTCCATATAGAACATCTTAACATTTCAAAGAATACAAAGATCTCGGTTTGGGTTTCAAAAATTTAAGCTTATTGACCATCTTTCATAAGTAATCAGAAATCACCAAGCACTCAACACCATAAGTGATTATTATAACTTCAAGCAATAGAAACACATTTGAACACTGGCTCCTATATGTCATTTCAACTATCACATAATCATTCGGGTCGGTATGGGATGGGTTGGATAAAAAGTTGAAATGGGTAATGGTCAAGTTGACCGGCTAAATGGCCATTTCTCGAAGAATATGTTGACAAGGGAACCCAGTTGGTTAGCACAAACCATTTTCCTTTCTATCTATTCAGGTTTACACTTATATCTTTATTTAAAAACATTCGGGTACAAACAAAACCATATGAAAACCATATAGACAAACGCTTCAGCTGCAAGTAAGTAACCAAAAGTACAACCCCGTTAACCCTACAATCTTTCTTACCCCGTTATAACTAGAAAAGGTAAACCAATTCATCAATAGATGGAGTGGTACCCATTACCAATGAAGCTTAAGGTCCATATGCGAAGACTTAAATGACACGGGTTTTGCTCCTTAGGTGTACCCATATCATGTGGAAATTGAATGGAGGTATTTCACCATTATTAAAAACCTAGGGGGAGGTCATGATGGGTATCCAATGTAGAACCTGGGACAAAGTTCCCTCCTTAACCCTTTTTTTAACTAGAGAAGGTGATCCAAACGGTAAAAGAAACACAATACATGGGTCAAAGGGTCCAACGAAAGTCACCCAAGTGTTATTATTTGATGCATAAAACCTTCCGCATCTCAATTAATTTTTGATCATTATCGACAAGATATGATTATTGTAAGACCATTCCCAAACAATACCCTCTTCACTTCCTTAATCAGTTGTGCCAGCTTAACGCCGGATCAACATGTCTAAACTAATACACCCCTACCAACAACACCTCTTTACTTCCTTTATCACTTTATTTACACACACATACACATACGTACGTACACACACACACACACACACAGATCCACTAAAGGGCTGTTAGGACCCCACCAGCTCTTCAATTGTAGAAGGCTTACCATTGGTTCACAAAACCAAAGACCTCTTCGATTTCAATCGATAACCTCTCTGGTTTGAACCGAAGAGGCCATTGCCATAAGTCTAATACTACGTGGAACACCAATCACTTTTAATAAATTTTAAAATTTTGGACAATGATTCGACTCAACCCATCCTTTTTGACCAGTACCGGAAATATCAAACCCAACCTGTTATAAGCCTATACAAAGGTACTAGTTTTCACCCGTTACCCAACCCGCTTGACCTGCAGATTGTCCGCTTGAAATTATAAGTCAAACATTAAGTAAACTTGCAATAAATAAAAAAAAATGTACTGTAACAGAAAGGGGCAGAATGAATGGCATAATGTCAACTTACGGAGCCATCCATCGATAGGTTCCCATCTCTGGTGTCATCTCTTCCTTCTGCACTTCAATCCTAGCAAAACCAAAATCAGCAATCTTGATTGATTTATCAGAAGCGATTAAAAGGTTATCCGACTTCAAATCTCTATGAATCAATCCAAACCCATGAATATATTCCATTCCCCTAGCTATATCCAAAGCTTGTTTGACTGCCGTTTTCAGGGGCACTGCACTTTTATTACGACGCCTGCTTAAAGACTGTCTAAGAGAACCACCCTTTGCGTATTCAGTAACAATGCACAACACCCTCGGTTTATAACATGCACCAACAAATTTTACGATATTTGAATGCTTTAACCTTGCAAGCATCGTAACTTCTTGTTGAAATTGTTGCTCCAAAAGGTTTGCTTTATCTACATTATCTTCTGGCCTTTCCAAAAGCTTAATAGCAACATCTTCACCATTATAAGTACCTTTATAAAGTTTTCCGAAAGTCCCTTGAGCAAAAGCAGGCCCCATGTTGAGCTTTTTAAGCTCAATGGTCCATTCTTCATAATCTTGAAGCCCTTTTGTCGGAAAACAAGAGTCTAATAGAGATTGAGCCAATACATCATCACTTAACCCTTGTGAAACTCTTCCTCTATTGTTAACACTTTGGTCAAAAGTGTATGTGACAGGAAGATGGTTTGAACCATGGTGACTTAGCATCGGATGCTTGGAGCCATTTGAACAAACACTGCTGTGAGTAGTTGAGATTCCAATGGAACCTCCATTGTTGCTCATATGTAAACTACTGAAACTTTCCATGGACACATCATCATCGAGCTTATGGTAAAACCTTTGCGTCACATCATGAAAATGATTATCGTGGCCATGGTTTAGATTTGGACCGATCAACATTCCTCTTTGGATATAACAAACCTTCAAACTCTAGTTACACTTTTACCATGAATAAAGCTAGCACCACCATAATCCTGCAATCATAATCACTCCCCAAATTAATTCTAGAGTAGCTTATAAGAATCTCAAATTGTAGAATTTTAACCTCTATAAGAAACTACAGAAGTAAATGTGGACATTTTGCTGCCTTTTTCATACCATTTAACTACAAAATCATACAAGCAGCATCCCATTTTAACTCCCTACATTACTATTCTTTGTCCCGTGACAAAATAAGTGTATTTTTACAAAAGAAGGACTTTTATTGTTCACTTACCATTATTACAATCTTTCAAGTCAAATATGTATAACGTGGTGCTTAATATTGATTAAAATGCTTATTAGTTATTACTTATAAAGATCGGTAGATAGATAGATTCTCCAAAAACACTTGAAATTCACCATCTGCATTCAAACAGTATAAGTGCATATGCAGTTTACCACTTACATAACAAACACCCTTCATCATATAAGCCTATAAGGATGCATTCAGTTACAAATAACTTTTTAATTTCATTTTTCAAGAAAATAGAAAGAATTTCTCATCTCTTAAAAACCATTTAGAAATGTTAAAAACATTTAGGGTGCGTTTAGTTCAAGAAAACTCCTTTGTTTTCCATTTTCATTTTCCAAGAAAACATGGAAAACAGGAAACGCGTTCAAATTGTAATTTTTTAGAAAAGTTTTCCTAGAAAATGAAAATTCCCTTTTCCAACTTTTGCACTAAAATTAGAAAACTGTTTTTTTAAGTTTTTGTTTTCACTTTTCTATTTTCTAAACCTAAAATTAGAAAACAAGTGAATTTGAACATGTTTTCTAGTTTTCTAAAATGGAAAAATGAAAACTTCATCTTTTATTTTGAACGCGTTTTTAAAATTTTCAAGGGTTTTTAGAAATGAAAAAACCTTTTCATTTTCTAGAAAACTAGAAATGGAAAACTTAAAAACATTTTCTCCAACTAAACGCGCCCTTAGTTTTCATTTTCCATGTTCGAAAACACAAAGAGTTTGCATATGAAGTAAAAAAATGTAGTTACAAGTTAGAAAAGTAAGACCATCAGTAGCAACAGAGTCGCAGACTAGGTGGTCCGACCTAACAGTGGCTCGGTGAAGGCCGGTTAGGTGGTAGCTATCACCGACCTCCGTGGTGACCCTTTTTTTATTTTTTTTCTTTATCGTTTGTTTCGTGTATTTTGATCAGGTATCTAGATATATTACGACGAGGAAAAACATAAAATGATGGCGGTGAGAAGGCGGTGTTGATGAGTACTTTTGAAAAGCAGTAGGATGAACGATTACGGATGGTCTAAGTATCTTATTTCACATTACACTTCTCTAATCAAATATTTCAAAGTAACATATCTTTTTTTCCATAGATAAATGTAACTTACAATAATGAAATCCACATGAAACAGGAACACAAGACTTTAAACAGCTAGGAGGAGAAAAAAAACACATATATACATATAAACTATAATTAATAAACATAAAACAGAAGGTGAAAGAACTCAATATACTTACAAAGGTGATCAAGATGATAAAATTTGCATTAGAGACTGTAACGATGTTTACAGAGCTATGAATAGTATGGTGTCAATTACTATGTATGTATCTATTATAGATATACATATATCATACGAGTATGTATTTATGTATATAATATGTTTTGTTGAATTTAAAGAAAGAATAAGGAGAATGATACTCTATCCGTACAATTATGGTTGTCGTTTTGCCTTGTTATTCAACTCTTTGTTTTTATAAAAAAAAGATGAAAAAATGACAAAAATAGATTGCTTCGACTCAAACCTTTCCAAGAAACTACTTGGTATTTTCCCTATGTAGTTTATTTATACATTTTATTTATTATATTTCATGACAACTAAATTATCAGGAAAAACTTGTGTAAGTTCTTTTTGATAACTTCTATTATTTTGCTTATATGGTTTTTGCCTTTTTAGGATATAATTTCATGAGAAGGAGCATTTAATGGAGTTTTTTTTTAAGACAAGGCAACTCAATTGCAGAGAGACTTGCTTCTCAACCTGAGTTAGCAGTTAGCATTTTAGACACCACGGTAACATTCAATTGGACCGTATGTGGAACTCGAACCATGGATGTATGGGATGAAACTCAGGACTCTCAATATCCCCTAATAATCCACTCTTACAAATGTATTAAGTAAAATTCAACCTGATTTAGATCTAAAACCTTACTAATGAGCCTGAGCAGATTTAATGAAAATCTAAGTGTTAGAGTATATGGATTTTAAACCAAATAACTGAAATCCCGTCCAAATCGAATATGAATTCATAAGATTCAATTCAGTTTTGGGTTCTTTGTTTGGTTCGAGAACAAATTAATTTCATTACTTGGTTTCTGATTTGAGCAGCTATGATGTGTTGATTTTCAAACTTAATCAAAGTGATACACCATAAAGAAATATAACTTACTAGTTAACATTTTGTTATGTAAATCTTTTTTCTTTTCTTATTTCAAAACAAAATTTAAATTTCTTAGAAAGATATTTGGCTTCAACAATAGTTAACCTGATTTCTCGCTATCGCAACTTAATGATGAAAAAACCCAGCTATTATAGTTTTAGTTGGGTACTAAAAACTAAGATGACCAAGAATAAATTTAGGAGTACTATAGTAGTATGGTATAGAATATTGTGATATTCAATGTAAACAAAAAATAATAATAAAATAAAGAAAAAAATGTAAGATTTTGGTCTTCACATTTGAGCATTTATTGATATGATATAGAAACATCATGACTTCTTGAATGTGTTGACTATACATTTAGTAAGAATAACAAGAAGTGTTGGAATATTTCATTTATTTTGTAGCCACAACAAATGATAATGAAGATGTATGTGGCTCATGCTGTAGAAATCCAAATAAATCACAAACAAATGACAAAACCAAAATCAAGTATACATGTGTTTCAATGTTGTAACCCTATATAAAATGGGAAATTAAATCAAGAGCTTGATTCTTGAAGCCCAGAAAAATGTCTCTAATGCCTCTTCATTTCCTGGAAAATATTCGATACCTTGGGCGATAATCTTGGGAGATATTTGAACATCTAAACCATAAACAAACAAACAAAAAAACACACGTTAATATTCATTAAATGTTCAAGATAAAATGCACAAATAGTCATTTCATGAAATATAACTTTCAACATTAGATAAGACTAAGACCAATGAACAGATCATAGTTGAATCATGATTGATGTTAACGTATAAAATATGTCTCTAACAAACATCCGTTTTTAAAAATAAAAGGTTGTTTCCATAGATTTGAGTATGTGACATTCAGAAGTGGGAATTTGACCTATTTATGTAAAAATGGGTTGATAAGGGTTACATTATATGCCTACAATTTAGACACAAGTAAGATGGGCCAAGTGGTTTTATAATAAATTTCAAGAAAGAGGAACAAAATGTGTTTAGGGGGTAAACTGAACCGCAACCCGTTCTGACCTTAATAACTGCCTACTCTTACTAGAACAGTTAAGACCGACCCGCCCATTTCCCACCACCAGTGACCATTCCGATCACGGGAATGAAAATTAGTGGATTCCAAAATGCACAAAACAGGGTCATGAATTTTATTTTGCTAAATATCTGTTGCAAGTTTTGAACGGAGAACATACCCAAAGCTTCACACATGCATCGATGATCACTGGAATCAAGCAGACAAAAATAATAATGGCAGACTGATCAACATCAAAACCATAATGTTCCACAATTATTTCTAGTAAAGTCTGCCAACCCGATTCCGAATGATACCTACAAATTACATATTCAACAACAAAATGATTATCTACTGATTTCAAAGTCAAAAGAACTAGTGTGAGACTGGAAATTCAGTTGTTGACAGATGTAACAATAATAGGAAATTACCCAAGAAAAATATCTGTAATAAGAATGATTAAGAATGCCTTCCCGGTGTCTGTAACATTGTTTAATATCTTATACCCTGTAAATTTCAGCAAAGCTACCTACAAAAAGGTTTTACAAAGCATAATAAATTACTAATCTTCAAAGAAAGCTTCTACCATGTCAATCTATAGTTGACGAAAAGTAATTTAACTGCAAAGTCTAAAGTTAATTGCAAAACAAGGGACCTTGACAGTTTTTTTTTTTCCTAGAGTAACCAGTCTAAGAATGTAACCCAACAAGAAGAAACTATAAACAGACATCATAAAAATCAACTTTTGTCAACCTCTAACCTAAATTTGAGTACAGTATGGTTTTACTTTCATAAGTCAAAGAAGATGGATACAGGAACGAACATGTAGAACCTCTATTTATATTGAAAGGATGTTTTATCACATTATAGTGGCCTACCAATACTTATAAACAGGAAGAAGTAGAGAGAACACACCTGATTCTGATTGAAGTACAAAATAGCAAATAAAGAGATTCCGAATACCATATCGGACCATATATTAGCAAATGCACTACGGTTTATTAATCTCCATTCATCTCTCAATTCTAACCTGTGTAAACAAACAAGCAACATCAGTACTATATACCGACTTTATTTCTCTAGAATGAACTACTTCTGCTCTTGTAAAAGATTATATAACATTAAAGCATTCTGAAATGATTTCTTGTTCCCCAAAAAACTATAATATTGACTCGGCACACATATAGTATCAGGAAGTTATATGGCATTATGGTAAAAATCTAAAACACCCTTCAAGTGAGAAAATCCCCCGGACATTAGGGGCATGAGGGAGGTAGACACTCATATCCCTAGGGCCCTAACCAAAGTTATCTGTTAGTCATGTTGGGTCTGCCGCTCAGTTGAGAACTATGAAACAAGTCTGCGGTAGAGTCCTCAAAAACGGCCTCAGGCTCAAATAGTGGTTTTAAATAGTATTATGTAGATATTGTGCATAATAGGAGTCATTTTTTAACTAAGATATTACTAATAAAAATGGATAACCGGTCCATTTTTGGCCCTCCAGTGACCGATCCCGCCTCCCATTGCCCAAGTGAGAGAAGGTAAATCATGTAACACTATGTTTAATAAAACATGCATGCCCCCCATCGCTAGGCTACCATAGTGGAACATATTATAAAAATGCATATAAAAGAAAAACAAAATATTTTAAAGTGGCCTACAGGTAATGTGTGTCTAATGTGCGAGTTCTAACATATTTTTTGCACCTAGCGTTGATATTGTAGAATTATATACACAGACACACGCCTCTCGCGCCCTCTAACTGTCTACCCTAGTTCTAGTTCTACTAGTATCCCTATCCGAGGTCATGTCCCAGAGTAATATATACATATGAGTACATATGCATCCAATCTAAACTAAACATAATAATCAAGTGGACCCAAATTTACACCACTAACTTACTACTAAATATGAAAATAATATATGCATAGTAAAAAGAACTTACGCTTTATGTCGTAACTCTAGATAAAGCTCTTCTTCAGATATCGGTGGAGATTTCCCAATCTCTACCTCAAATTTAAATCTTTCTTTTTCATTTTTTAATTCCTTTACCATCTCAAGCTTTTGATGCTTTCTTACATCAAGAATCTCTGCTGCAAGTGGCACAGTCTTCACATACCTGTTTGAAATGTAATAATTATAGCAGACAAACATATTAACAGCCAATCTAATGAAAAAACAGGACAAGTGGTCTCCCATGTTAGATGCATATAATCACATCATTCCAATACGGAGATTGAAGTAACATTTGACTAGTACATTGAACGGAGTTCGTCTATATTTAGCCTTTTGACCTCGAAAGTCAATTGCTACCACTTTTCTGAAATGAAGAAAGCCGAATACACATGACTTCTAATGTGTCCATCCTATTTACTAAAAGATAGACTGATTTGCATAGTAATTGATCTTTAAAACAGAATTTACTTGAAACTTAAATGGGCCAAACATGTCGAAAGTGACCCAAAGTATACTTTAACGCATAAAAGTTTAATAACGTCTTAAATCATCCTATTTAAAAAGCTAAAGTACTCTAAAATGTATGAATTATGTAGCATTATTTGCCACACTAACTATTTACAAAACTAAACAAACTAAAAAAAAAAAAAAATTGTGTCGCAGATCAACCAAACCGGCGCCTGTTTAAACCTGGCAAAACATTACACGTTTTTCAACAGTTACCTGGCCGCCAAGCCCACCCAAATTGCCACGTCTTAATATAATAGGAAAGTTACTTTGTAGTAGTTGTTACCTATCGAGAAAAGGCATAAGAACATAGTCATGAACCAAAAAATCCAAAGCCCATGGTACAATTATCAACACTGCCAAAAAATTTTGCCTGCAAAGGATGATTACGGTTTATAGAGGAAATTGAGGCAAATGACATATGGAATACAAGAACTTAATCACAGTGTCAAAATATCTTTTATTCATAAAGCAAATATAGCGTTTGTCACAAAAAACATAGTCCCTTCTATAAGTTGTATATGTGTCACAGAAGAAGCCCCATCTCAGACAATAGAAACTACATTTCATTATTAGGGTTTGGATGAATGATCATTTATTCATGCTGTTAACTTCTATTAGTTGCTATACGCCCAACTTAAGATGACAAGATATCCATAAATATTAGAGCTAAAACAAGCTTAGGGGATCGGTTCGAGTTTTCCAGGAAATGAGCCCAACTTCCTAAGTGGCTCAAACAATAACTTCCACAGTTGTTGTGTAGCAAAGTTTATCACACATAGATTTCAAATTTCAAACTTGTAATTGCCAGATATCTAAAGTATTGCAGTTTCAATGTTTCATATTACACAAATGCACTTTATATGTTCTGATATAGTAATCCATGATTCGTCGAAAGCAAAATATAGTATTATCAAGTACAATATGAAAGTACTCGAAATCAGTTAGTACCTAATAGAAAAAACTGATTACCATGACTTGAAATGGCTGCACAAATGATAATGACTAGAGGTGGCAGTATCGGCCCATTTAGTTATGAATGGTTATGTTTCATCTCAAAGGTAGAATCATATGATTTAGGTAAAAGACAAATGGGGAGAAATCTGCCCAAAGTAGTATTATGCATAGAACCTCCTAAAGAGTTACTCCGTATAATCTAAGGTTTAGATTATTATTGAATTAAAATTCTTGTTGGAATCATAACACATGTTAACTAACTTATAGATCTAAAAATGGAGAAAAAAGCGTAAGGATGTCAATCCAAGCCGATATCAATCGTTTTCACCATACTTAAAAAGTAAATCGTTTCAATCTGAACCTAGTTTGACCTGTTACCTTTCCGCATCATGCCACTTCTAATACTAAGTTACTACCTCATATCTCATAAACTGTATCCTATTATGAAATAAAATTCCAGCATCTACTATTGTCTAGGTAGAAAGAAAATCAACCATGTAACTAAAAGGATAGACTGAAGCAGTTAGGCCACATTAAAAGGAACAATTAGCTGTATGAACTGCATTGCAATGATTATAATGTCTGCCAAACACACAAAATTCAACACTTACGCACACATACTACAAACTTATGGAGATCCTACAATACTACAAAAGTGATACCAATCTATGCACTTACCGAATTGAAGGAGGCATATCGAAAGACACGATCTTCATACAATATTTCATCATCGTCTCTCCCAAACACCGTATCTCTCACCGATTCAACCAAACCTTTTCCCGGTATAAGATCACTTAAATCATCTTGAACATCATCACGAACCTCTTGGTACCATGATGAACCATTACTACTACTCCTCCTACCATTTGTCCCATCAAGAATCCAATCCTCCCACCGTTTTTCCTCTTCATTTTGCACGTTTTCTTGCGCTTCCCTCAATTCCACAATCGCCTCGGCCCTCCTTTTCCATGCCTCAAACTTCTCATTCTCAGATAACCCTTCATCATCACTCGAATTCTTTCCTGATTCCTCCTCTGCATCAAGCATATCATCATCTTTTAAACCAAACCAATTCCCATCTTCATCAAAAAAGAACTTTTTCCACCAACTCCTTTTTCGATTATGCTTCTTCCTCTTCGCATTAGGGACTAATCGTCTAACCCCTCTTCTACCACTACTTAAATAAACTACACTATCTAAACACAAATGTTTATTACAACAACTACTTAATCTTTGATCAGAAAACAAGAAATTATTATTACAAGAAACCATTGAAGTGGTCATTAAGAACATGTATACCATAACCCCACATCTTTTAACCTCATAAAACAGTAAAAAGGCAGCTACTTTATGAATCTACACATCAAATTAAGAGAAAATAATCAATACCCACATATTAAATCCATGTTTTACCCTCAATCTTGGAATCTTTATAACTGCCTAGATGAAATTTGAAGGTTAAAAAGTACAATGTGAAGGGACTTTGAATGAGAATTTTGATGGGTTTGGGAGTATTCCTTTTGTGTGGGGGGATTAGGGGTTTATCTGATAAAATTTCTTTTTTGTATTCTATTTAATTTTTATTTTTATTTTTTATGTTGTTTTGATTAAGCTGAAAATTGGATGTGTAGAAAGCATGGGACCAGCAGAAGCCAACAAGGAGGGAAATGAGAATTATGGATAAAAGGGATATTTCTGGTGTCAAATATCCTTCCCTTTTTGTAACAACATGAGTATATTATAAGAAAATGATACATCATTAGCCTAATAATTTTTTTAATAACTTTAAAATATGATATACGTTATTCATTTATTTTTTATTTTTTTTTTATCATTGATTTATACCCATGTTATGATCAAATTTTTAGAAGAATAATTATGCTATTTTTCTAAAAGAATTTACCAATTCACTATATTCTATTCATTCCGTATAAAAATAGTATTTTTATTTATTTTTTTAATACCAAATTACAAATTACCCCAAATACTCATACACTTTATGTTAGGTTGCATGTTTGTTATTCTTTTTTACTTTTAATATGGTCAGGTGATCTACAAAAATGTATGATTACTAAATTTTTTACATCTCGTATTATTTTCTTGTTTTGATCGGAGGTCCTTATGAACGTAGTTTCTTTATCCTTATATAGAAACAAAAATGTCTACGTTTCACTCCCTCGTACTCCGCATAACAGGGATTGTCTTGTTGTTTTTGTTATTGTACTCTTAGCATACTTGAACTTTGATCTTCTACTCAATACCAAATAGGATAGTCTGACGTTAATAAATATTACTCCCTCCGTCCCAATTTAAATGTCACGTTGACTAACTTTGACTGTAAATAACTTTGTTTGTACTATATAGTAGTTGATGAAAATTATATGAACGAAAAATACATTAAATACTCAATCCATTCATATATTTTATATCAAGTGTTACATAACACAAACAAAGTTATTTACGGTCAAAGTTAGTCAACATAACATTTAAATTGGGACGGAGGGAGTATTTTGATACATTATATTAAAAGAATTGGGATGATGAATAGTAACTAGCCTACGTGGCGAGTTACTATTCCTTCACACTACATCCTCATTAATTATTCAGATTTTGTTATATCGCATTTCATTTGGACTTTCAACTACGGGTTAGTAATTGGTTTTTTTCACATTTTTTCCTTTATGGTTCCAACTAATATATTGTAACTTTTTCGTATCCACATTCTGTTCACTATTCGGATTTTACCATATTGCATCTTTTTCAAATTTTCAACTACATGTTAATTATTGGTTTTTTACACATTTTTTTTTTTTGGGTTTTCAACCAATATGTTGCAATTTTTTTGTGACCATATCATGTACCATTCGGTTTTCTGTTCCACACTTTTCTTTTTTTTCAACTTATATACTGAAACCAAAATTTTTAGCTAACATATAAAGTGACATATTATTAGTAACAAAACATAATCACAATATTTGAAACCTCGTAATGTTCCGAATGAAGCTAATATGGTTTTGTCCTTTACCAAATATATATTTAAAACAAACATATCATGACTAATACTTTTTTATTAAACAGTTGAAGCCTGAAGGTTCAACAAGTTAGATGCACTAAAAATAAAATAAGCAACTGTTTTAACACGATAATGGGAGCCCCACAATGTGGGACCACAAAATAACAAAAGCTATGTCCACTATTAATCATTTGTTATAACAAATGAGGATGAACGAACTCTTTGGTATGTTTGGCAAAATTAGTTGGTAGCTGGTGACTGTTAATTGTAGCTGAAAGCTGTTAGCTGAAGCTTTTTAGAAATATTTAAATGTTTGACAAGTAGTTAGAGCTTTTAATAAAATGTATAAAATGACAAAAATAGACATGATTTAAAAAAAAAACACTTTAACATAAATTATAAACATCATTTAAATAATACTAGATTGGTATTAAGAATTTAGTTCTTGTTTATACATGTATCTAAGCCATTTGCTATTTTGCATATTCTATTAAATACATTCAGTATTATGCTGTTAAAAAAACACATATACTAATGAAAATATATCTAATTTATTTTTTAATTCTAAAATATGTTCTTTTAAATAAAAGACAATTAAAAGTTGAAATGAAATGAGATGATGATATCATAGTAGTCACTTGTTCTTTCGCCCCTCGTCTTAAGTTAATATTTTACTATTAGTAAAAAAATGATCGACTAGCTAGTACTCAATAATTATATTACTTATAAAATGATAATAAAACAAAAGTGGAAAGGCTGGATGGGAAGGTTATTAAAATAATTTGACACATCAAATTGTTACAGCCCTTTCAAACGCTTGTTATAGGAGCGTTAAGCTTGAAGCTTTTCATGCCAATTTAAAAGCTTGAAACTTTTTCTATAAATACATAACCAAACGAAGCTTTTTGATGGATAAGAACTTTTTCTAAAAAACTTGAAACTGCTAAAAGCCTTAAAAACTCCAAAAAGCTTGCTGTCAATGTTTAATGGAGGGTTTGTCCAATGTTCAGATCGTCTATGTTCTAGTTTAAGAGTAGAATGTTATCATAATTAATCTCAAATGAGTTATATGTAGCCATGTAGGTTTGTATAACATCCTTAACAATTTTCTAATCACATTGTTTTTGGGTATAGATGGACCCCAATGATTATATTATAACATCAATCAATCAAATCAACGCAAGTAATATGACTGATTACCACGTTAGTTCTTGTACATGACATGCGAGAGTGTACAAGGGGGGATAAGACCACCCTCAAAACCAAGCCCAACTGAAAAAACTTTTTGCTTTAATATTAGGCCCAAACTAAATTAAGTAAACCCTATAGTTCACATCACACATTCACACACGGATTTTCTTTTCCTCTATTCTATAATGGAAAATGATTTATTCCCATAAAAAATTAGCCTAATAATTTTCTTAATAGTTTTAAATGGTGACATATGAATACCACTAATTTTTTTTCTTAATCTCACCCCCTGATTTTCCACATGTCACAATCCTATTAATTAGGAAGATTTTTAGGCTTACAATTTAGGAGGATTGATCATTATCCTTCTATAATCTGTTGTTTCTCAAATCAATCCGGTTCTCACAGAAAGATAAGAGACAATTTCCAATTCACATGCTAAAAGATAATTTCTTAATTTTTTTTTCACTACAACATTATTATAAAGGTCTCTCTTTTTATTGTTATTCAAGCATTTAACTATTGTTACTATTAATATTATTTATTTTAACATAATTATAGGAACCTAACTGTGAACGACGAAAGTTTGTCGTTAGGAGTTAGACATAACTAGTAATATAATATGTAATTTGTGAATTGTTATTAACTTATGTATTAGTTTTTTTTTTTCCAGGGTAAATTTGCCAATCAAAATGCAAAGACCAAACTTCCACTCATTTTTTATAAGGCAAATTTACCACTCAAAATGCATGTAAAAAACAAATTTGTCACTCATTTTATTATAAAGGTTTAATAGGATGGTACCCGTCAGTTGTGGCAGATATAATTGACATCACAAAATCATCCGATGTACACCTATTTTTCCTTCGAATGGAGCATGTTTAAATCGCAATGCTACACATATACTAACATGGGGTGGGTTGTGTGTGTTCAAGGGGTGGGTTGTGTTTTTTCAAGAGGTAGAGAATAAGAAAGGTATAAGTGTAATTTCGCCATGTGTAACTTTCAACATTTAGGAGAGCTAGGTTGCATCGAGACGGTTACATGGAAGGGGTATGGGGACGATACGGGTACGGGAAATGGCAAAAATAAAAATAAAAACAAGATACGGGGACGGCAAGAATACAACAATAATAAAATATAAAAAATAAAAATATATTAAAGAAAATTCAAAATTGATAGATATTGATGTAAAGTGTAAACTCAAAACATACTACATGTTCCAAAAATGATTAATTATCAACAATCAAATCGACAAAATTTGATGATGATGATCCTTGTGTTTCTGTTCCTTGAGAAGCCATAAGAGAATGATCGAATATGATGCTGATGCCTTGATGGTGATGATTGATGAACTGATGATTGATGAATGTTGTTCATCTTCGATAGTCGATCCATGTGTATGATATTAATTGAGATTTGTTAGCTGTATATATACATGTATACGTCCCAATCCACAGGTTGGTTAGAGTTTTTTTATGGGCTAGTTCTAATTTGAAGGGTATACAAACACTAAACCCTAAATGGGCTAAGAAACGACCCCAAATTCCCCCGAAACATCCCCAGCACCCTTCCCTCGCCGTTTCCCAGATCTGAAACGTCCCCATGCCGATTCTTAGCCGTCCCCGTCCCCCAAACGTCCCCGGGACGGGTACCCCGACCAATCAGGCGTCCCCGTGCATCATAGTAAGAGAGATGGTGCTATTCTTTTTAAAGAGTATAGATTTGCCACTAAAACAAATACTAAGGTGTAACTTTGTTTTTAAATAATATTTGTATTTATTAAAATAATTAGATTTATTTCTTAATTTTTGGCTTTTTGATCATCTAACAATTTATTTCTTATAATTAGTTAATGACGAAAAAGTTATTAAGAGAATATGTAGATTTAAATATTTGGATTTTTTTCTTTGCGGGTGCGGGTCTAAAGACGATTTTAAATGCAAACTTGTATACTCGAAACCTGACCCGAACACGACCCATATATATTATGTTTTGTAATAGTATCACTATTTCCAATCGGCATTAAAAAAAGTATGAAACTTTAATTGGGCTCACTCGTTACCATTTAAAGGAAATCATATATATTATGTGAGGATTTTTTTATCAAGTCTATGTCCGAGATCATCTAAAGCCGAACGACACGTGACATGTTGTCTTTCTTAACAATATGTCATGTCGGGCCTTAAATTTTTTAATCAGTAACACAATCATCAACTTGATAGAAAAAAAATTGTAAAATTGCACCTTAGTATCAATTTAAGTGGTAAATTTGCTCTTTACATGCACTTTTAGTGCCAAATTTTCCCTTATAAAAAAATGAGTGTCAAATTTGTTCTTTACATACATTTTAAGCGGCAAATTTGCCCTTTTAACCCTTTTCTTTTGTTAGGGATCATGAAAAAACATCTCAAAACGAGGTGAAGCGACAGTATTTGTGTAAAACCTTCACATAAAAGTATATGTTTCTTGATATTTGATGGTAACAAGCCTCTATCTGACACATTTCACAACGATATCACGATTTTGGGATTCAGTTCACACAACGGGTGTATACTGTCTAGCAATGGCGTACGTCCTTGCCACATGCCAAATGTAATAGGTAACTGCCAACCCGAATCCTACCAATCACCGCTTTCAAATATATTTTTCTTGGAATTTTGCGTGGGGCCATTATCTGCAATAGCACCCCAAGACTCCGAAATATTTTTCAAGTTCGCCAATGGCTTTATGAATCTGTAAAGAAAAAGCACATTGAAAAAACAGATGCGATCGTGAGTGAATACCTGTTTTGCATAGAGGGCAACACATGAGGTCTTGGGTCTTTAATTTGTTCTTGACCACTAGCCAAAGTATGAAGTCTCTCACTCGATGTTTTAACCCATAAGTGTAAAATAACAAGTCAAGTATGCACTAGATTGGACTAGTATTGCTTTGAATATGGATGCAAGAATATAAATAAAGCAATAAAGACTTAAGTAATAAATAAAATAAACAAGTATGTAAATGGTGGAACACAAATGTAATTTTTAAGTGTATTTTATTTATTGATGTTAAATAAATTACAAGGTTATTGCGGAACCTAGATGTTACAAGTGATCTATATTTGCTAAATAAACTCCTTTGATCGAAATACTAAAAGTTGTGAAGTATAACTGTTAAGATCAAGAGTATTTAAGCAAATGCACCAAATTGCAAAAGTGATTTGGACGAGGGAAATTACTTGGTATTTATAGGCAAAAAGAATAAAAAATATTTTTTTTGCCGTACAAATATGGTTACATGCATTTAAGGAAACAACTTTAATTCCTTAAATGCATTGGTTAAAGTACAAGAATAAAGTCCATTTGATGTGACTTGTAACACTTTAACCAACCACCTTTACAAGCGTGTAAGAACTTTTAACAAAGGACAAATGGATTATCCGGATAAAAGCGTGCAAAGGCAAATAAGTCAATTCCTCTTAATTAGTGTTCAGACTTGTAAGGTCTAGAACACTGACAAGGACTCCAGTCAGGAGATCTGGTAAGACTGCCAGTGGGCCATGCCATTTGTCAGTCTTCTTTCGTCAGACTTTAGTCTTTGACTTCAGTGAGAATGTCTTCAGTGGAATGATCTTGACTGGAGTGAAGTCTAGTGAACTAATCTGGTGGAATCCATATTCCTGTACAAGTAAATGGTTCACTGGCCTTCTCATAATTTCTGGACAAATCTTCAGAGGGCTCCAGTCTTCTCTTCTGGAGAGAGTCTAGTAAGTCTGGACCTAACAAATTCCCCCTATTTGTTTAGAAATTATGCAAGGAGTTTCAAGCTTCTATTTATACATTTTTGTGCTTGAAAAATCCTTGAATTTTGACTAAGTCTAATTTTGAGTTACTGGGAAACAGTTTATAGATCATCAGTGTTTCCAGTTTTTACATTTTGATTTTGCTAGACTTAATCTGATCAAGTACTTGTGAAAAATAAAGCTTGCAACTTATATATACAGACATCAACTGGTGAAAAGTTACAACTTTATCTAAAGAAATTACAAATACATGTAAATGATAAAAAAAAATAGGCCCTTCTCTTATCAGCATGTCCTGAAGCTTCTTCAGTGGCCTTTCTCTTTGCAGCAGGTGAAGAGGGAGATGAGTCTGGTGCACGCATGCCTAAAGCTTCCTCCATTGTTTGTTTGTTCTTCCAGATATTCTCAAACATCTTCAAGAAGGCTTTCACATCTTTAGTCACATCAGTCTTACCTTTATAAGTCAAGGCAATTTCTCTAAGTTCAGCTACACCAAAGGTTTTGACTGATGTACCTTTTCTTTAATCCTGGAAACCACCTTCCAAGGTCAACTTTACATAGAATTTAGACATTGCTTCATGGTTTTCAGCAAGTCTAATCTCAGAACCAATGATCTTTTTGGAATCAACCCTATACATTATCATTTCATTGTACTTGGCCTTTTGTTTGGCAATGGTGATCATATCTTTTGTTTCCCTGGAAACTCTTTCTCTTTCAGCAGCTTTCCTTTGAATTTCAACTCTGTTAATCTTTTCAGTGGTTTCTAGTGGAATGAAGGTGCTAAGATCTGCATCCCTGGCTGCCTTGGTTTTCTTGGCTGGAGGTTTTGGCAAACCTTTTATCTTCTTTCTATATTTGTTTTCCAGGGCTGCAACATTCCTTCTAACCTTCTTCTGAAGCTCTTGCAGTGCTTCCTTTCTCTTACTTATCAATTCCTCGACAGTCACCCCATAAGTTTCAGAGTCATACTTCTGCTCTTCTACTGAGTACCTGGAGCAAACATATACATCATCCAAAGCTTTAAGGCATTGATGGTATCTTGCATCATCTTTTGTTTTCTTGTACACATCAATGTTTACTTGCAGTGTGCCAGCATTGTATGAATCTAGTGTGCCCATCCTTGCCATTTGATTTTGATGTTCTATGAGATCATTAATTTGACTTCTTTTGAAGATGTCAATAATAATGCTCTCTTGCTCCAGTCTTTTGGAAGTTTCATCATCAGCAGTTGGAAACTCCTCAACCTCTTCCTCAGTCTCATCTCCAGATACAATATGTTTACTTCTTTTTACAGCTTTCAATTCTGATGTCATATCTAGAAATGCTTCAAACACTGGCTCACTAGCATCAGTACCAGTAGCCTCATCTTCCTGCACAGTGGCTTCAGTGACAAGTGCTTTCTGAGCTTCTTGTGCACTGGCTTCAGTACCAGGCACTTCTTGTTCTTGTTCGGACTCTTGAGCACTGGTATTAGTACCAGGCTTTTTCTTTTCAATCATTTTCTTCCATACTTCCACCTTTCTTTTAATATCTTCCCCTTTGGAAGGTGCACCAGTCGAAAACCTGTGGACATTCCAAATCTGCTCAAGCATGAGACGATCATTTGACCCAAAGTTTCTTCCTGTAATTGGGGTCATGAGATTCATAATTTGGCTGAGCTTGGTCACTTCATCTTTGATCAAACCAACTTCATTAGGCAAGTTCTTTGGCAGTGCATCTTCAACCAATTTCACCATTTGAGGCAGCAACCTATCTTGAATTGTTCTAAGTACAGACTCAGAGATTTCATCAATGATGTCTTTCAACATATCTGCCCTGAACTTGAGAACAATGGCATCACTGATGTTGCTTTCCACAGAATTCTGGTCAAGGGTTGGCCTACTTTCCAAATTAGCAACCTTGGTGGATAAGTTTTGAACTACTTCTGTCAGATCTGCCAATGGTTGTACAATTTTATCTTTAATAGCAGTCTGAATAGATGTCACCAGATTTTCCTTCAACTCTTGGACTACCACCTTGATATTTTCAGGATTTTCATTTGTGGCCAGTACCAGTTCTTCCAACTTCCCAAAATACCAACTTTTCATTCCTAGCAAACAAGTTCATTTCTGACTTCATATTATTTGAAATAAGAGATTTAAAGTCAGAAACAACCAGGGAAGATGACTGGAGGGATCTCTCCAGGTCTGCCACTTTATTAAAAAGGCCTTGGACCTCGGTGGAAGAAGAAGAAGTGGAGAGACCACCTGAAGGGTGAATAAGTCAGGTGATTGAAGAAACTGGCACCTCAACCCTTGTAGAATTTTCAATTGTATTAAGGGTTTCCAGTTCTCCTTATGGTTCAGCGGTTCGGAAAAGTGAAACTGAAAGAAGTATTGGTCGAATGTATGAAGTGTTTGGTGGAATAGAAGGATGTGGGGGGCGGTACTGGAGGTTGATTTTGTGATTCTGGAGGGCTGTTTTTTTCTGTTTGATCTGGAGGAGGTGGCATGGTTGAAAGAATAGACTGGGTGACTGACTCAACTGTATTTTCCACGTCATCACCCAGGAAATTCATATTTACATCAAAATTATTGTTATCTTCAGACATTGGGGAATCAACCATACTCCAATCTGGACCCGTCTCAACTGTCTGATCATCTATTCCTTTATTCAAATCAATCTGAGCCTCCTGCTCCAGATCTCCTTCCTCAATCCTTTGTTTAACATTTCCCACTTGCTCATTATTAACATTTTCTTCAAAAATTTCAACCTGCACAGTATTAACAACATGTTCTCTCTCCTCAACAATTAAACTACCATCTGCATTCATAATATCCCCAGCCGAAGAAGTTGAGACTGGAATCACTAGAGATGAGGCTCCAGTAACCCCAGTCTGTGCAAGAGAGGTGTCAGAGATTTGGCTAACTTCATCTTGTTGTGCTGACACGGACTCTAATGAGGGTTGGGCTGTCCCTCGAATTTCTTCACCACTGCCACCTACAAGAACATTGGCCGTGGCTGCTTGTGGATTTTCCCTTCTAACATTTCCAGAATCCTGTTGGGAGGATTCTGGATGGTTAGCTTTGGTTCTACGATGAGTGACCAAAACTCCTCCCCTTCTTAAACGTCTGGTATTTCTTGGTCTGGTGGAAGTTTTTGATGGAACAATATCAACAATTTGCTATTGGTCAGGAGCCACCTTTGTTATTTGTGACACCCTTTTAGCATTGAGGACTCCAGTAGGTCCCTCATTGTTTTGAGGCCTACCTGGAGCCTCTTCCAACTCATCCAGGGATGATGCATTGGTTCCTACATGAAAACTGGTAATCATGACCTGAGGGATGTTTACCTCATTTGCAGAAGATTTAAGATTTGTCAGATCACGCATATACTCACAGACAGTGAAGTGAGTGGTTTCAAAATCATATTGGTTGCCCAGAGCTCTTTTAGACATAAGTGAAAGAAAACGAATGTAAGGTATAAAGGCTTTTCTACCTTTCACTTTAAGACACTCTACCAGATCATCAAAGAGAATCTGAGCGAAATCCACTATGTATCCAAACCAGAGGCAATAAGCAAACTGGAGGTGTGTCTGATTGATCTGGTCAAGTCCTCCAGAGCTGCCTCCCAAACACTCAACTATATGAGTGAAAAAATATCTCATGAGTCTGATAACTTGCTCATGTAGATGGTTCCCTTCCTGGATAACTGGCCATGCTCATCCAAGATATCTGTGTGCCCCATCAGTCGACACACTTCCCTTGTATCTATGCAAGTGGGAAGTTCAACAGGCATTTCATTCTCTGAAAAATAGTTTAATCGAAGGGCAGTGCGAAGACTATCAACAGTGAAAGACAAAGGGTCCGGTTCCTTGTTTTAGAGTATAAGTTATTGATTCATCTGCTTCAACATACTTTGCAGTGTACCAAAATTCACACAAATAGTCGTGGTACATCTTTTCAGGATTTAGGGTAAGGGCACCATATAAAGGGCATGAGAGAAAGAAAGTATTCAATCTCCCAATGATGGATTGGGCCTCATGAGAACTGGAAAGTGAAAGCTTGGCCATCCAATTATTCATGCTAATACGAATGGCATCTGCCACAAGAGAAATATGCTCTGCCTTTTTCACGGCGACAACTGGAGCATATGTAGCAAAAAGAAGGTTTTTAGGAGAGTTTGATTGTCTAGGAGCCATTGTATTTTTGGTAGAAATTTATGAAAAATGAAACTGAAATTAGGGTTTCGATGAAGATTTATGAAGAAAGAGAGTGATGATTGGAATTGAATGAAGAAGAGAAGTAAATGAAGGAGTTTTGGGAGTAAATGATTTTCGAGATGAAAAATGAAAGTGAAAGTAAATATGAGTATTTATAGAGGAGAGAGAAAATGGAATTCAAAACGGTTAATATGATAAAAATCAAAAACAGTTTTGATCAGTTTTGACATACGCATTTAATGTTTCCCATCACACATAAATATATGACGGTTGACAACCCACACAAACTACCAACTTGCACTTTTTGTCTTCCTAAGGTAACAAAACCATCATTTTAATTTGAAAAAGTCATGCCACGTAAGATGAATAGTAACTGTCCATTGCATACATGGCATGCACTAACATCAAGTATTAAAATATTATGACTGACAAACCATGACTCATTTCAATGCATCTGGAGGTTGACTAAACACTCCAGTATCACTGGTGGATTAGGCCAGTGAAGCATGCACTGATGGTACACTGGAGGGACACTCCAGTAAAGTACCAGAAAGGTAGCCTCAAACATGCACATCAACTAATACAGACAAATGAAAGGGACACATTTACAAGACGACTGGAGTCATCTCAAACATGCACATCAACCTATCAAATACCAGTGAATGGGACACATTTACAAGGTACCAGGGATATTTTTTCCAGAAAATTTATCCAGTGGGAAAATAAATTAATAAATTCCCCCTGAAATTTAGACATTTTAAGGTCAAAAATATATGGTCTGAGTCTTCCCCCTGGAATGGTGATCCATAAATCTATCAGTGCAAAGATAGTATCACAAAGGGGTTCGATAGCTTTACTGGTATAGATTTACAAATATGGAAATCAAAGAACCCTGCCAGTGTCACAAAGGCGTTAATAACAAGGTTCCAGATTTAAGGGTTCAACATTCCCAACTCACCAATAAGATGTTCAAAAGTTTTTACATCCAGAGGTTTGGTAAAAATGTCAGCGAGTGGTTTGTCAGTGGGAATAAAATGGATTTCTATGTCATTTTTGATACCATGATCTCGAATAAAATGATACCTGAGATCAATGTGTTTCGTCTTGGAGTGCATGACTGGATTGTTGGAGATAGCAATGGCACTGGTATTATCATAAATAATCGGAGTTTTCAAATATTTAATACCATAATCAAGCAACTGGTTCTTCATCCAGAGTATCTGAGCACAACAACTGGCTGCAGACACATACTCAGCTTCAGCAGTGGATAATGAAACTGAAGTTTGCTTCTTACTGGTCCAGCTGACCAGCTTTCCACCAAGGAAATGACATCCACCAGTAGTGGATTTCCTGTCTATCTTGCAACTTGCGTAATCTGAATCTGAATGACCCATTGGATCCATGCCTGAGCCTTTGGTATACCAAAGACGCAAACTGGGGACACCCTTAAGGTATTTCAGTATGCGCTTTACAACAAGCATATGAGATTCTTTTGGATTAGACTGATATCTGGCACATAGACACGTTGCAAATATTATGTCTGGTCTACTAGCAATTAAATACATCAGTGATCCTACCATGCCTCTATAGACAGTGGTGTTCTTTGGCTTTCCATCTGGATCCGTGTCCAGAGTGAGTGGTGCAGAAATTGGAGTGGGTTTACATGGTGAAGAGTTCATATCATATTTCTTTAAAAGATCTCTAACATAATTTCCTGATTAATAAAATTGCCATCATGTGTTTATTTAATCTGGAGTCCTAGAAAATATGTTAATTCACTCATTAAACTCATTTCATATTTAGAGGACATGATTTTTGAAAATTTCTTGCACATGTTTTCATCAGTAGACCCAAAAATAATATCATCAACGTAAATTTGTACTAGCAGAAGATTGCCTTTTTCACAAAGAATAAATAAGGGATTGTCAATTGCACCTCTTTTGAAACCATGTTTCAACAAATGTTTAATCAAAGTATCATACCAGGCACGTGGGGCTTGTCTGAGACCATAAAGTGCCTTGTCCAGACGATACACCTAGTGAGGATGCTTTTCATCAATGAAGCCTGGTGGTTGCTTGACATAAACTTCTTCTTCTAATTCTCCATTCAAAAATGCACTATTTACATCCATTTGGTAGACCTTGAATTGATGATGAGCAGCAAATGCTAAGAAAAATCTGATTGCTTTAAGTCTAGCCACTGGAGCAAATGATTCATCAAAATCAACATCTGTCTGGCAGTACCTTTGTGCTACCAGTCTGGCCTTATTTCTGATGACGTGGCCATCTTCATCTACCTTATTCTTGAAGACCCATCTGGTTCCAATTGGTTCTTTCTTGCCATCTGGGAAAGGGATCAGGTACCATAACTTGTTCCTTTCAAACTGGTGTAGCTCTTCTTGCATAGCTATCACCCAGTTTGGATCTTCCATAACCTCGTCAACGTTCTTCGGTTCTATCAGTGATAAGAAGCTGACGTATAAACATTGTTCACTGGAGGCTCTTCGGGTCTGAACCCCTCTACTAGAGTCACCTATGATCTGATCAATAGGATGAGCTTTTGTCCAGTTAGAGTAATGACCAGGGTTGTTTCGAACAACAATATTAGTTCAAGTATTCAGTTTATTTCCCTCCAAATTTGCTTTAGGAAGAGGGTCTTGCCAGACTATTTCAACATCTTCATCTGAATCAGTGATGTGTGAAATCAAGTAATAAATTTATAAACATGAATTACCAAAAGACTTACTACTACACACTCACAGGCAATGTACCCGATCGCATGCAGTATAGTAAAAATTGGTAAGCCGAGATCGTTCACAAGGACTTTTGTAAGCAATTGTAAAAATAAAGTAATTCAAGAAATAGGGGGGTTTTGTGGCCGAGTTGCTACTTTTCAAAAATTAGTTAAATATGTTAGTAATCCCAAAGAATTAATCGCAAAAGAGAGTTTTGATTAAAAACAATAATTTAAAAGACACCCATCTTGAATTCGCTCAACGACATGTGTAGATTGCACATTAAATGAATTCGCTCGATAACATCTTTTGACTCTCTTGTATAAACTAGTTCCATTACAAAGACCGGTACCCCAAGCCATCTTTTATAACTTAGCTAATTTAACAATGGTTTTGGTTATTAAAATAACAATTACATCTATAGATTGTACCCAACCGTTAACACATTTGTTCCTATTATCGTTAAATGGTTATCTACCGTACCCGTCATGGATTTAACACGTTTGTACCCAAACAATTGAAATGAAATATGTGCGAACAATAATTACCATTAAAGACACATATAGATCACCAACCGATTCAAGATAAATAACAAGGAACAAATACATTAAGATCACGATGTAACGTTAAATGTAATCAACATTGAATTATTAAAAAGTTTGCAATCTTACATATCGTCTCACTCCATTAAGATGGGTGCAAAGACGATTAGCCACTAATATTAAAATACGAATAACAAATCAAATTAAAAGAATTCATCGTTGAATACAAGGAATTGAAAACGAATAACAGAATTGATCCAATCGTAATGAAGTTCTTCGAAAAAGAATAATCTGATGAAAATCTACTCCAAGTGCTCCAAAAATCGACTGGAAAGTAAAGGTAGGGTTTCAAGAATGTTTTTGCAAGCTATTTATAGTTTCCAAAAGAATAACAAAAATTCAGCGCTACACTGCGTCGCAGTCTCGTATTTGACTTCTGTTAACTTTGACGATCATTGACTTCACTGGCTTGTACTTGGTCTAACTGCGTCGCAGTTTTAGCAGACTGCGAATCTGTTTGTTCCTCGAAAATTTCCACTGCGTCGCAGTGGATTGATGCGTTGCAGCCCGCTGTTGACTTTCGTTGACCAGCTCTGAATTTCAGTTTCGTGCCTCGTAAATCATCCGTAAGCACTCGTTTCACTCCAGAAACATCATTTTATTCAGATAAACGTATACCCTAAACGTGCCAAATATATACGAAAACAACTCTAAAACCATACCAAAACGACTAATTAAGCCATGGGAAATGGGAATAAAATACGACATATCAATCAGTAAGATCACGATTTGCATCATGAAATTGTTCAGTTGAGGGTATTTCCTGGAGTACTGGTTCAGTATCAACTAAAACTGGTATTGGAGAAGTAGAACATACATCTGATTCAATAACAAGTTCAGAGGGTAGTTTGAAACTTATTGAAGGATAAAACAAGGTACTACTGGGGGGTTTTTCAGGTAAAACAGGTTCCAGATCAGGATGACTGGAAACCTCTCCTGAAGAATCTTTATTGTAGCTGATAGGATCTGATTCACGGAAGATAATTGGATTTTCTTGCGAATGGCTGAATATCCTAAGAAATATCCCTCATCAGCTTTGGCATAAAATTTGCCTAACTGACTGGAGTCGTTAAGGATGTAAACTGGACATCCAAAAACGTGAAAATAACCAATATTTGGTTTTCTATTTCTTAGTATTTCGTAGGATGTCTTCTTGTGTCGCTTCACATACACTGATCGATTCTGGGTGTGGCAAGCAATAGCAATTGCCTCAGCCCAGAAAATGGTAGGAAGACCAGATTCAGCAAGCATACTTCTGGCAGTGACTATCAGCGTTCTGTTCTTTCTTTCTACAACTCCATTCTGCTCTGGAGTTCGTGCTGAAGAGAAGTTATGAGAGATGCCAGTGTCAGTACAGAATTTCTCCAGAGTTGCATTCTAGAATTCTGTTCCATTGTCACTTCTTAACTGACATACTTTTCGCTTGTACTTGAATTCAATCTACTTGATAAGAGCGATGATTTCAGCAGCAACTTCACTTTTTGACCTGAGAAAGATTACCTAACAAAATCTGGAGTATTCATTACCTATCACCAGGGTATATCTTTTACCAGCACGAGTCTGAACATCACTGTACAAAAAGATCCATATGAAGAGGTTCAGATATGCTGAAAATCTGCTTGGTCTTGAAACTGGCACGCTTCTGCTTACTCATCTCACATCCTGGACATGGCCTTTCCTTTTTGAAGGAAACTGAAGGTATCCCATCTGCAAGTTGTTTTCTGGACAACTTGTTAATATTTTTGAAATTTAAATGGGATAGCCTTTTATGCCATAACCAATTTGTGTCTTCATAAGCTTTTGTATAGAAACACTGCTCTGAAGGAGAGCTTTCCATATCCATTACATATACATTTCCTTTTCTGGGAGCAATCAATACTACCTTCCGGTCCTTATCGAATACAATGCCTTGAGAAACATTGAACAGAACTTGGTAGCCATCATCACATAGTTGGCTCACACTGATCAGGTTATATTTCAAACCATTCACATAAGCCACTCGTCTGAATTTGACTCGTCCATTGTTCAGGACACCATACCCCTCAGTATTTCCACAACCATCATTTCCAAAAGTAATGGAGGGTCCATCAGAAACTGTGAACTCCTCCAGCAGGGTCTTACATCCGGTCATTGTCCTGCCAGCAACACTGTCAAGATACCAAATATATTTCCAAAAGTTAGTTTTGGGAACCCATCGATTGATGGGTTCCTTGGATCCTGCCATATGGATCCCTGGAGGTATCTGGTTGAGTTCACTTTCTTCAGTAGTAGTCTTAGTTGAAAAGACTACTGGAGTTGACAGTTTAGAAACCTTTTTCTTATTTTTCTCAACAGGAGCAATATTTTTATCTTTCTTTGAAAAAGGTTTAGAATTTTGTTTAGGGCCAGATAAAGTACCCTCAAAGTTGTTAAGTCTTGCATTACAGCTTTGAACTTGACGAGCCAGTATTTGAAACTGACTCTCTAACCTCAATAAAATTGTTTCTTTAGATGACACATGAGCCTTTCCAGATGACTGGACTTTAGGCTTAGGTATGGCAACATTCTTTTTCTTCTGAACCTAGGGTTCTTTAGAAGTAGATTGAGGCAAATGTTTTTCTGCTTAACCTTTTTGACTGGACTAGTTATCTAGGGTGGTCCAGTCTTGACCTCGGACAATTGAATTGGTGGAATAATGCTAGCCTTGGGGGTCTTTGGTTCATCATAGATGGTACTAGGTTTGACCTCTTCTGGTAAACGGTTAATGACTGGAATTAATGCTGTAACATGGGTATTTCCATCTAAATAGGCACGTTTTTGAGATGGATATTGATTAACTCCAGCATCATATGGCATTTTTGTTTCAAGCCATGATTTAATTACCCGTTTTTATTTTTCTAAAATAATTTCTAGGTCTTGTTTTTCCTATACCAATTGTTCAGTGACCAAAACTTGTGCTTTAAAAACCAGTTCAATATCTTGAAGTTTTTTTAACTTTGATTGTAAACTTGACATTTCAAAGAAATCTATTTCAAAATTACTTGACATTTCAGATCGAACAGTTTCAACAAAAATTAAATTAGAGTTTAAAGTTTCAGCAATGTCCAATTTTAATTCAGGATCAACCTCCTTATCATAATCAATTACCTATCTAATGACAATGTCCACCCATCTGCCAGATGTGACATCTTCCTTCACCAGATGCTCTTCATTAGTTGGAGCCATGTAACAACAATCTCTTTCCTCTTCTTCATCAACTGATGAGTCATCAGAGTGAACCCATTATTCTTCAGCAATCATGCACTTATTATTATTGTTAATATCCTGTGACATGAGAGCAATCTGAGCCTTAAGCTTTTTGTATTTCAACTTGTAGCTATCATCAGGCTTTTGATAAGAACCAGATGGACTAGACTGGGAGACAAACTGACTGGACTTGCACTCCTTCATGAATTGACCTTTTCTGTTACACTTAAAATATGTAAGATTGGCCTTATCATTAGAGGAACTTGGTACATGTTGTCCAGTGGGCCTATTGGCTCTTGCTTTGAAACGGTTAAATGTTTTAGCAATCATTGTCACAAGGTCATCACTGTCGGTTTCATCACAATCTGGATATATAATTAGTGAATCCAGATTCTATTAGTTGAGGCATCATCTTCTTCATAGAAAATACATTCTCGGAAGACATTAATGCAGCATAAGGTGGTTCAGAATTACTGACCACAGGAGAACTAGCGGAAGCATGGTTTAGAGCATCTTTTTCAGCCTCAATTCTCTCGGCTTGATTCTCTTCAGTGAATCTGAATGCCCCGTACAAAGTTGACAGAGTATGAGAATGCAAGGTTTTACCTTGTCTCAAGACTACAATCATGTGAGACCATTTAGATGAAAGAATATCACAAAATTTCTCCAAAAGTATATCCTTGTCTTTTTCTACTCCCAGTCCTCTAACTGGTTGATGATGCTCATAAAACTGGTGTAAGTACCAATTAGAGACTCATTTGGTAGAGCAAAAAATGACTCATACTTCTTGTTTAGGGAGACTTTCCCAGTAACAATAGTGTCATCACCACTTTCATACTGGTTCACCAGTTCATCCCATATGGTTTAGCACTGGGATAGAGAACTAGTGTGGGAATAAGAGATTCTGTAACGGCCCCGAGCATCATATTTTTTAAAATTGTTTCAATATTAACAAGTTTCTTTTCCTCCTCACACCAATGTTCCTCTCTCTTTTCCCTTCTAGATCTTGCTCCAGTTGGATCAAGAAGTGGGTTGAAAGGGCTTATTGTAATATAGGGTCCTTCATTTAAAATTTTAAGCATGTTCCTCTAAATACCAGTGACATGTAAAATCATCATAGCCTTCCACGTGCCAAATTCATCACCATTCCCACTAAGCATGGGAACAAGGGTGTTTGAGTAGTGCACATGCACATGTGGAGAAGCAGGAATTGGTGGAGGTGGTGGTGGGTTATTGTTAAGAGGTGAGGGTTCAGTAGTTTCATTATTAATAGGATGAGGTTCAACATTTAAAGGGTTTCCTTGTGTATTCTCTGGGTTGGCCATCAAGAAAAACGGATCTAGGCAAGTATGTTATTAGCCTTCCGCTGTGATACCAATTGTGAAGTCCCTCACTCGATGGTTTAACCCACAAGTGTAGAATAACAAGTCAAGTATGCACTAGATTAGACTCGTATTGCTTTGAATATGAATGCAAGAATATAAATAAAGCAATAAAGACTTAAGCAATAAATAAAGTAAACAAGTATGTAAATGGTGGAATACAAATGTAATTTTCAAGTGTATTTTATTTATTGATGTTAAATAAATTACAAGGTTGTTGCGGAACCCAGATGTTACAAGAGTAAGTTTCTAAACAACCTATGAATTACAAGTGATCTATATTTGCTAAATAAACTCTTTTGATCGAAATACTTAAAGTTGTGAAGTATAACTGCTAAGATCAAGAGTATTTAAGCAAATGCACCAAATTGCAAAAGTGATTTGGACGAGAGAAATGACTTGGTATTTATAGGCAAAAAGTATAAAATAATATTTTTTTTTCCATACAAATATGGTTACATGCATTTAATGAAACAACTTTAATTCCTTAAATGCATTGGTTAAAGTACAAGAATAAAGTCCATTTGATGTGACTTGTAATACTTTAACCAACCATCTTTACACGCGTGTAAGAACTTCTAACAAAGGACAAATGGATTGTCCGGATAAAAGCGTTCAAAGGCAAATAAGTCAATTCCTTGTAATCAGTGTTCAGACTTGTAAGGTCTAGAACACTGACAAGAACTCCAGTCAGGAGATCTGGTAAGACTGCCAGTGGACCCCACCATTTGTCAGTCTTCTTTCTTCAGACTTCAGTCTCCGACTTCAGTGAGAATGTGTTCAGTGGAATGATCTTGACTAAAGTGAAGTCTAGTGAACCAATCTGGTGGAATCCAGATTCTTGTACAAGTAAATGGTTCACTGGCCTCGTCATAATTTTCGGACAAATCTTTAGAGGGCTCCAGTCTTCTCGTTTGGAGCGAGTCCAGTAAGTCTGGACCTAACACAAAGTGGAATGAATGTTGCGGTATACATTGTGTCATTGCAATGGCGGATCTAGTATGCATTATCTATATATATATACTACTAGACTTTTATCCCGCGGAAAACCGCGAGTAAGTTTAACAAAATCGTTTTTAATAAATTAGATAAGAATTAAGTACGATCATTAAAGGTAAAAATATAGTTAAAATATATGCTTAACGGTCAAATCAAGGAAATGTTCCACCGAATCATATAAATCAATTTTATTACATTTCAAATGACATATTACAATATTTTTATAAAATGACATTAAAATCCAAAGATTATAATAACTAACTTGAAAAACATATCTCCTTAATACATGGAAATGTCCAACAAAAAGGTACACCGTATTAGATAACATTAACTAACAAAGATTATAAAGACATAAGAAAGTAGGAAGAGTAAGAGAGTTCTTATATTCTATTAAGATATCTCTAATACAATGCCACTATTTATAGGGCTCTAGGAACCTTATAACAATAAATGAGATTAAAGGTTATGTACCTGGATAGTCACAATATAAATATACATTTATAACACTCCCCCTTGACTATCCATTTCATACGCATGATGCTACCTCGTTAAAAACCTTGCAAGGAAAACCCAGTGGGACAAAACCTTGCTAAGGGAAAAAGAGTCCAGCGCGTATTTTCTCCCCCTGATGATAATCAGATAAGCTCCTTGAGTCGACGCATCCCAATCCCATGCACCAATTTCTTGAATGTAGAGGTCGGAAGTGATTTGGTAAACAAGTCTGCCAAATTTTCGCTAGAATGGATTTGTTGGACGCTAATATCTCCATTCTTTTGCAAATCATGTGTGAAGAAGAACTTTGGTGAAATGTGCTTTGTTCTATCACCTTTGATGTACCCTTCCTTCAGTTGTGCAATGCATGCTGCGTTGTCTTCGTGTAAAATTGTCGGTTCTTCATCTCTCGAAGATATATGCCACAAGACTCACGAATGTGTTGTATTACAGCCCTTAACCAAACACATTCTCGACTAGCTTCATGAATCGCCAATAATTCTGCATGGTTTGATGATGTGGCTGTAATTGTTTGCTTTACAGAACGCCATGAAATTGCGGTACCTCCACTTGTAAATAAATATCCAGTTTGAGATCGTCCATTGTGAGGATCAGATAAATATCCTGCATCTACATAACTAACCAAACTTGTTTTCGATTGGTTTGTAAAATACAAACCCATATCTTTTGTACCTTGAAGATATCGAAAAATTTGTTTTACCCCATTCCAATGCCTCCTTGTTGGGCATGAACTATATCTTGCCAATAAGTTTACCGAAAATGATATATCTGGTCGCGTATGGCTAGCAAGAAACATTAGTGCACCAATTGCACTTAAATACGGTATTTCTGGACCAAGAATTTCCTCCTCATCGCTCGGGGGTCGGAATTGGTCTTTCTTAACATCAAGCGACCTTACAACCATTGGGGTGCTCAAGGGATGTGATTTTTCCATGTAAAATCTTTTGAGTACTTTCTCTGCATATGTTTCTTGATGCGCAAGGATTCCACCCTTGAGATGTTCAATTTGTAACCCGAGACAAAATTTCGTCTTTCCTAGGTCTTTCATTTCAAATTCCCTTTTAAATATTCAACCGCCCTTTGAAGCTCCCCTGGAGTTCCAATTATGTTCAAGTCGTCAACATATACGACAATTATCACATATTCTGAACTTGACCTTTTCATGAAGATACACGGGCATACTGAATCATTTTTGTAACCTTCTTTCAATAAATACTCACTAAGGGGATTATACCACTTACGCCCAGATTGTTTCAGCCCATATAATGATTCATTTAATTTAATTGAAAGTTGTTCTCGAGAACTTGATTTACATGAATTTGGCAATTTGAACCCTTAAGGGAGTTTCATGTAAATATCGGTATCAAGTGAGCCGTAGAGATAGGCTGTTACAACATCCATTAGACGCAGATCAATCTCTTCTCGTATTACCAGACTAATAAGATAACGGAAAGTTGTCGCATCCACCACTGGAGAATATGTCTCCTCATAATCAATCCCAGGTCTTTGTGAGAATCCTTGTGCTACCATTCTTGCCTTGTATCGGACAATTTCATTTCTCATTACGCTTTCGTACAAAGACCCATTTATAGCCGACAGGATTTACACCTTGAGGTGTATGGACCACCGGTCCAAAAACTTCTCGTTTATTTAGGGAATCTAATTCTGCCTTGATTGCGTCTTTCCATTTTGGCCAATCATTTCTTTGTTTACATTCATCAACAGATTTTGGTTCTTGATCCTCATTGTTTTCCATTACTTCTAGCGCTACATTATATGAAAAACTATCATCGAGGTCGATTTCATTTCGATTCCATACCTTCCTAGACATGATATAATTTATTGAGATCTCTTCATTTTCAGGTACCTGAGGTTCTTCGGGAACCATCATGTCTAGTGTCTCTCCAAGAGACTCCTTTTCCGGTGTTAATATTACCTCGACTTGACCATCGACATTATTTTCTCCTTTCGAGGATTTTTATCTTTGGAACCGATTGGTCTACCACGTTTGAGACGTGGTTTTGACTCATTACCAACACGTGGTTGTCCTTCTGGGACACTTATTTTCATTGGAGAATTGGCAGTTGATATATGTGACTTGGTCACTCTCTTTGGGTCAGTGAATGCGTTTGGTAATTGATCTGCTAATCCTTTTAAAGGAATTATCCTTTGAACTTCTAGTTCACACTGTTTAGTTCGAGGATCAAGATGAGATAATGATAATTCACTCCAAGTTATATTGTTATTTTTGAGCTGCTTTTCATCTCCCCCTAATGTTGGGAAAGTTGATTCAAGAAAATGACAATCAGCAAATCGAGCCGTAAACAAATCTCCTGTTGATGGCTCTAAATACTTAATGATTGATCGTGATTCATACCCAACATATATCCCTAACCTTCTTTGAGGTCCCATCTTTGTGCGTTGTGGTGGAGCGATAGGAACATATACAACACAACCAAAGATCCTTAAATGGGAAATATCTGGTTCCTGACCAAAAACCAACTTTAACGGGAAGGAGGTATGGTAACTCGTTGGCCTGATGCGATTAGTGTTGCTGCATGTAAAACCGCATGCCCCCAAGCAGTTCCTGGTAGTTTTGATTTCATAATCATTGGCCTTGCAACCATTTGGATTCGCTTGATAAGTGATTCAGCGAGTCCATTTTGTGTATGTACATGAGGTACAAGATGCTCTACAGTTATCCCAATAGACATGCAATAATCTTTAAATGATTGGGATGTAAATTCACCAGCATTGTCCAACCGAATTTTCTTGATGGGGTAATCCGGGAATTGTGCTCTCAGCTTTATCAATTGAGCTAGTAGTCGTGCAAATGCCATATTACGACTTGATAGTAAGCATACATGTGACCATCTGGTTGATGCATCAATTAGGACCATAAAGTATCTAAATGGTCCGCTAGAGGGGTGTATAGGTCCACATATATCCCCATGTATTCTTTCCAAAAAACTCAAAGATTCTGTCCCCACCTTGACTGGTGATGGTCGGTTAATTAACTTCCCCTGTGAGCATGCGACACATGTAATGTCTTTCGACTGAAGAATCTTCTGGTTCTTCAAAGAATGTCCACATGAATTTTCAATAATTTTTCGCATCATAACTAATCCGGGATGGCCTAGCCGGTCATGCCAAATGATAAAGTTTTCTTGGTCCATAAACTTCTGGTTTATGACCGCGTTTGATTCAACTACACTAATTTTAGTACAATACAAACCCGAGGCAAGTGCGGGTAATTTTTCTAACACATGCTTTTTACCCGAAATCACATTTGTAATTTGAAGGTACTCATCATCATTTTCACAAGTAATCTCAAGATGATATCCATTTTGACGAATATCTTTAAAGCTTATTAGGTTTCTTTGAGATAATGGAGAAAATAATGCATTGTTAATTTTAAGTGGAGTTCCATTTTGTAGAACAATATAAGCTTCTCCAAAACCTTCAATTAATTTGGATTTTCCAGATATAGTACTAACATTTGCCTCTTTCAAAGATAAATTAGAAAAATATCTTTTTTTCTTTAGAATTGTATGTGTAGAAGCACTGTCAATAAGACATTCATCTTCTCCATTAGTTAAATACTCCATGTGCTTCAAAAGAAAAATAAAGTTCCATAAATAAAAGATATACGAGTAATAAGAAAAAAAATTTATTCCATAACATGTTCCAAGTTTTCAAGACAAGACATGACAAATCTCAAACGAGAATGTCTTAACAAAACATAAAAGAAAATAACATAGCATAAATTCTAATCATCCATATTAAGGGAAAAGTTGGAGGCATCCAAATGGGTTGTATCAGCCATGACATCACCAAAATCAAAATTAGCTTGCTCGATAAGGAAATCATTATAATCCAGATTAGTTGCATTAGTGTTTTCTTTGGGAGCATCAACACTTCCATCTTCGTATGTGAAATTTGACTCTATCCTTTTTCCTTTGTCTTTGATTGATTGTTTATAAAGTTCCACCAAGTGTTTAGGTGTGCGACATGTACGAGCCCAATGGTTGTTGCCTCCACATCGATAGCATGTATTTGATGGGGCTCCATTTTTCTTTTTCCCTTTGTCATCATTGGTTTTCTTTTCACTATCATGCAACTTTTGGTGGGTTCCCTTGTTTTTGAATTGAATACCTTGATAATTTCCTCGAGCATATCCACGCCCACGACCATGACCACGAACACGATAATGGCCACGACCACGTTCTTGACTTCCACTTTGGCCATTATATGTTGCCACATTCGCTTCAGGGAATGGGGCTGCACCAACCGGATGGGCCTCGTGGTTTTTTATTAAGAGTTCATTATTTTGCTTGGCCACAAGTAAACATGATATTAATTCACTATATTTGGTACAGCCCTTTTCACGATATTGTTGTTGCAAGACAATGTTTGAGGCATGAAAGGTGGAAAATGTTTTTTCCAACATATCCTCATCAGTAATATCAGCACCACATAAATTCATTTGTGATGTGATTCTAAACATGGCTGAGTTATACTCACTTATAGACTTAAAGTCTTGCAATCTTAAACTGTGCCATTCATGACGAGCATTTGGCAATATCACCGATTTTTGGTGGTCATATCTCGACTTCAAATTGGTCCATAGGACAAGTGGGTCTTTCACAGTGAGGTATTCATTTTTCAATGGCTCATGGATATGATGGCGTAAAAATATCATCGCCTTTGCTTTATCTTGGGCACTAGTCGTATTTTCTTCTTTAATTGTATCCCCAAGATTGTTATCATCCAAATGGATTTCGGCATCCAATACCCATGACAAGTAATTTTTCCCAGTGATATCTAGTGCCGCAAACTCAAGTTTTGCAAGATTCGACATGATTAACTATATTAAATAAACACACATTGGTTAAATATGTTTATTTGAGATTGCAAACAAATAACTTTTGAAGACAGCAATGATCCCTTCTAATAATAAGCAATGTTCAAATATTTTAGTGATGTATTCTACTAATAATAAGTACTGATCACACATTGTTCATCAAATAGATATTATATGCAGAAGGAAATATACGAACATCACGAAATGGATAATTGTTAACCAATTAAATAAAGTTCAAAAATTGACTTTTGGGATTTCCCTTGTTGCAATAGACAGTATTCATGCACGTATAAAATATGAATGGGTGCACATACATATAATTAGTTTAGACCCTTTAAATTACTATTTATTTGGTACAGAAATATGGAAAATCTTATTTTATCTGAAACCCTATCATATATAAAAATAAAAATAAAAACGATATATATATATAAGTATATAATACAATTATGATCAAACTATAACATAATAGCAAAGTCTCGGGCACATCATTAACAGAAAATAAGATGATAACAATAGCCTAAATTATGTACAGTACGTATGGACCACTAAAACTCATGTAGTTATCATTTTTCTTTTATGAGTAGCAAGGCAAATACACATACGGTAGATATTTTAATTTATTGTATTATCATTTTTATTTTGATTTATTTAATTTTTTTTTTTTTTGTAAAGCTCCGTGAATTACAGAAATCAAATCCAAGTTTCATCAGTTTAAACTCACATAGATTAAAACATATTATAGATAAAAGCCGGAATGATAATGCATGATATGGAAGCAAATTAATTCGGAAGTCTAAAATATAACTATCAGTTTTGTTTTCTTTCATATATATATCTTTATATGTATCTTACGTAATAGTAATGTAATTATAAAAGTTGTTTTGTATCATAATCCTTTGAAAATATAAAAAGTGTATCAAACAACATATATCAACGTATTCATATATCTCAGTTCAGCCAAAATTATGTGAATTAAAATAAAGAGTACTATTCTTGTAGAATAAAATAAGAACATAACAACTTTCTAACACAATCCAAAATCGTATGAATTACAATATGGATCATGTATGAAAGATTAAGGATTAGACCATATGCTATACCTTTTGATAGTGCGATCTTACTCGAAGAGGAAGTCGTGCTGATAATGTATTAGATAACAATAACTAACAAAAATTATAAAGACATAAGAAAGTAGGAAGAGTAAGAGAGTTCTTATATTCTATTAAGATATCTCTAATACAATGCCACTATTTATAGGGCTCTAGGAACCTTATAACAATAAATGAGATTAAAGGTTATGTACATGGATAGTCACAATATAAATATATATTTATAACACAACCCAAATGTTTGAGCCCAACTCATATATTTAAACTCTTCACACTATCAATTCCAAGCTTTTCTTTACAGCAATTTTTCAAACATATAACTCCATCTACTTGTCACACTAATGTTTTGTTATAGAATATTTATAATGAACTCTTTAAAGAAAACATATCTCAGCAAGCTCATCCATGTAGTTACTTTTTACCTTTGGTATAAGAAAGCCAAATCAAGTCCTGCTTTAAAGTTGGTCAGCTCAAACTTATTTTCTATCCAAATCAAGTTCTGCATCTAAATATTCAACCATAAAACTCAATGATATGGAAAAGCCAAACAAATTTTAATAACTTAATTGAGTTATGCCAACTGATATATACTAACATCAATGTCTTGAATCTTCACGGTCTTCATCATTCCTTTCAACTCTTGTTTGCTGATTTCACCTACAAACAGAGGATCATTGTAAGAAATCATGGTATATGAACTCAACCCACAAGTGAACTGGATATGAATAACAATAAATTAAAAACTGTTTTAGAATTGGAACACGTGATCCATCTCGCTGATACCTCCAAGAAAAACATTTAAAACTTTAAAAGCAACCTGAAGAACAAATACGTGATCAACACATATCCTTAATTACATTATAGTCATTATTTTTTATATAATCCTTCAAAATTACCATGAACTAATATCAAGACTTGATTGCTTAGATTTAGTGTACTAAATGGGAACTAATAGCAAGACCTGACATGTTTCCCCTATACTTAAAGTGTTGGTTTAACTCTTGATCCATCAAACCTTTGGTGCAATGCATTGAAAATATACGTTATACATCTACATAACACCATCTATTTGACCCGCCTGCCTTTTCCAATTACAGCGAGAATAGTGCTAAATTTATTATCTCCAGAAGCCATCATTGAACCACCGTTTTATTGACCCCAAAACTTGATTGTCTTAATGTTACTATAACACTATAATCTATTGCTTCTGCGTCAAATATACAGTTGCATACTAATATTTTGACCCTAAACCTTATACTCTATACTGGCATACTAATACAGAGTTGCATCAAATATGGTTGCTTCATTATATAATACGGTTGCATAACTTGGTCTAAAGTCTATAAGCTATCAAATTTAAATGGCTATAGCCATTCCCGGATACATCATCATTAAAAAAAATCAGTCAATACCTAGGTAAAGAAGAACATAAAAAATTCATCATTCATTTTATCTTTCGTCGAGTGTCCTGTCTCTATGAACACTTCAGCAGCACGCCTACAACCTATCATCCATCACTGCTACTTCCAAAAGCCTTTTGATCATCATCTTCTGCTCTATTTCCTTGAAGCCTTTAAAATAATTAACCTGCCTGAACATAAAAACTGTGTTCAGAATTAACTAAAGCTTTTCATCTCATCAAACCTATAAAAAACTTCAAAACCTTTAAAAACTAAGATTGGAATAAAAAATCCTTGTTTTATTTATTAATCAGTAACCTCAATCAAATTAGATTGCTTTGTATAATATTATCGATTGTACCAGCAGTATCACCAATCTTAAAAGCTCCAGCTTAAATCCCCCACGAACTGTGGTTGGCCCAATAAAAACCTGCATTAGGCATTAATGCTTAAGTTAGATCAGCGGGTTCACAAGCCAATGCAACATAGGGTTGAGACTAAATGGCTCGAGCCATCAACTGTTGATGGGTTATAAGTTTTTTTATAAATACATATGTATACAATAGATGTCGATACTCATACATACTTGACAACGCCAACTGACCCGTACTGCGGCTACTCAATAGCCTATTTTTAGTTTTTACCTAAGCATTATACACCTACAGTTACACCTTCTCAAAAGCCACCAAAAGTCATTTAGGTGGAAACTTAACCCACAGCAACCAGCGGTTTTCTGCATTCGTACACCATTTAAAAGATCATACTGTCATTAGCTACTTTCAGTTTTAACCAAAGTAAAACAAACAGAGAGTTACAGTCCTTAAAAGAATTACAAACTTAAAAGCCTAATAATTATATCTTTCCTTTGGAACCATTTACTTTTAAATAAACCATAAACTCTTTGAGACCTTGCTTTCTCACTCATCCCTATCAAAATAGAACATTAGTAAGGGTCACAAGTGGAACTCGACCGATTCATCTCTCAAAAAATTTACATCTCAAACTTGAATGAACTGGACCGACTTCCACTATCTTTTTCACATAAACAAAGTTACTTTGTAACAACTTCTACCAGCCTCAGATGACAGCTTACATGGGTACATCAAGAGTTTCATTAATTTATGAATGCAACTAAGAAAGGGTTATATAAATACTTACATTAAACACAATGAACATAAAAAAATCACAAACACCAACAAACATTTTATTCCCTTCTACAACTAATCCATCGTCACCATTTCAACAGTAATTAATTATTCACATCCCTTTTATTTTAGATATGAGAATTAATACACGAATATAAGCCATCCAAAAGAGCATGTATCTATATCTATAGTTGCATATGTATATAATATATAAACATATATACCTTGATATTAGGCTGCATTTGTTCATAGTTAGTTTGGTTTTTCTTTCTTTCATCATAATCATCATCAGCAGCAGCAGCCGCCGCAACCGCAACCTTAACATATCTATCTACATATATCATCATCATCAAAAGCCGTTTTACATGTCTATATCCTTAATTCTTATTCTTCCTCTTCTCTTATGATACAAAAGTAAAGAAATCGATCTATATATAAACAAAAACCCTAAATAGAAACCATAATCTGATAATATAAGTACAAAAATATAAAAAAAAAATTATGTAGGCATAGTCCAAAGTCTCTTTCAAGATGTGAAATATATCATATTCAAACAACTTATCGTCCGAGTCTACAACTTATCGTTCAATAATGGAAAAATTAACTTTTGTCTTTTAACCAAACCTTTTGAGTCATTTTGAAGAGTTACCCAACCCATTCTTTTAACCGAGAGGATTAAATCCACCGCCACCACTAAAAGGGTTAAGCCCCTCTACAAAAAAAACTGTTAATAGTTATCACGAAACTGAATTTCCATAGTACCTCATAAAACCAAAAAAATAAACCAAAAGTACCTGATTTTTGGGAGTGCATCAGATTCTTTTAATAACGTCTTATTATCTCCAATACCTCAAGTTCATCATTTTGAACAAAAAACACTCACAGATGGGCAAATCAACAATCAAGATTCCAAGCTCCCCTCTGCACTCAAACATGGAAAGCTTTTAAATTAGAAGCTGAAGATGAAACAACAGTTGAGATGTTACATTTATTGGAGTATAAACTAAATATAGGGGTCTTAGTGTAGTTATTAGGAAGTGTGTATGTAATATTGTAAATAAGTAGGCAGTTAAAAGCCCATTAGACATGTCGTTAAAATGAACCGGTACCAATAATTGGTCGTTACACCGGTTAGAAAACTATAAATAGGGAATGATCGTATGTAATTTCCTATGAACAACATATTGCAAGTATCAATATAATAGCAAGTTTATCATACATACCTGTGATTTTGTTCATCATAGCAAGATTATATCTAACAATTGGTATCAGAGCCCATGTTAATTGATCCAGGGAAGAACAGAGTAACATCAATCGATCGAAAACAGGGCATAGCAAGGAGCAACTCTGTTGTTGAAGAACGATAGCAAGTAGAAATCAGATATAAATTGAAGAAGAAAACGGTTTAGGGTTTCTTCAAAGGGCAAAACAGTTTAGGGACGAAAGCGTGGAGAGGAACACCAGGGGTGTGTTCGTCATCTTTACAAGGAAGAAAGAATGTTTGTGTTCTTGTGATTTAGAAGATACCTTTTTTGGTGTTATAATTGCAGAACGGAAGAAAAGTCAGACAAACACAAAAGTTTTGTGTTGACAATCCGAATAAAAACAAAGGAAAAAGGTACACACGTTTATTGGGGATTTCTAATAAGACAAACAAGAAAATATTCACCCTTTTGAATTTTGACTTGGCAAAATCAGATTTTTTTTTGTAAAGAAAAAAACTTCTGTATCTTTTATATTAACAAGTAAAGATATTTATTTTGTTAATTGCTTTAAAAATACAAAAGTTTTTTGAATCAGATAAAGTTTGAAAAAGGATCAAATTTGAAATTTGCACATTATTTTGGATACTGAAAGGAGTGAGTATTCAGGGGGAGATTTTGAAGTCGTCAATTTTTAAGTTTTATTTGCAAATTAGAATTCCCGTTTAAAAGTTCCATTATTGATAACAAGTTAGAAACCCATTTAAGATTTGATTTAGAATTTCGTATTAGCAAGTATATACCCTTGGATTGATTGGTGTAAGTAGAAAGAAATCATAACCTTTGTGGTATAGTAAGTAAGAACCCAAAACCTTAGTGGTACAAGCCTTCGTGGAACAAACCTTAGTGGTACAACCCTTCGTGGAACAAACCTTAGTGGTACAACCCTTCGTGGAACAAACCTTCGTGGAACAACCCTTTGTGGAAGAATCGTTCGTAGAACAAACCTTTGTGGTAAAAACCTTCGTGGTGGTGTTAAACTGTGTGTTACTACCAAATAAGAACAACAAAACCTGCGTGGTACAAGCAAGAAGAGAGATTGAAGCAGAACAAAGAAGATTGGAAATAAAAAGTCCAAGAAATCAACGCACGAGGTAAGCATGATGGGCAAAGAAGATAAGAATGGGGAAGTCACGTCTGGGTCAAACCGTGATCAAGGAATCATATCCCTTCAATGCCCAAAACTAACTGAATCAAATTCCACCCAATGGGTAATTCTGATGGAAACGATTTTAAAGGCTTGTAGTCTTTGGGAAGCGATTGATTCAGAAGAGGCGGATGAAAAAAAGGCACATACAACGAAAGCGATGATCTTCCAAACGTTACTGGGAGATATTTTAATGCAAGTTGCTCAATACGAGAGTGCAAAGGAAGTATGAGATGCGATCAAAGTTCTATATCTTGGAGCAGATCTCGTTCAGAAGGCACGCCTACAAACTTTAAGGAGCGAATTCGAAAACCTGAAGATGAAAGAAAATGAAACCATAAGTGACTTCTCAGGAAAGTTGGGCAGTATACGGGTAAACCTTGGTTCGACACTATTGTGGCAACTATCGAACAATCTCAAGATCTAGAAAAGATGAAGTTTGAAGAAGTAGTAGGAAGGATAGTAGCGTTTAAGGAACGTATCAAAAGCCAAGACGAATTGGAAGATAATGATCAAGGAAAACTTCTAATAGCAAGTGGAAATAATCGTTTAGAAAGTTGGCATCATGGAAAAGGACGTGGTGACGAAAGCCATGTTAGAGGACGTGGAAGAAGACCTTTCAGACGAGGAATAGGACGTGCAGGACGTGGAAGAGATGTTGGCCAAACAAGCAATGACAAGAGTAGATTCAAATGCTATGAATGTGGTGAATGTGGACATTTCGCATACGAATGTACAAGACGAAGGGACAAAGAGAAAGAAAAGGAAGAAAAGGCACATCTCGTGTGGGATGATGAAGAACTAGCACTACTGTAAAGATAAATCAAGGATGAAGACCTTTAACTATACTTAGTTTAAGGGGGAGTGTTGGAGTATAAACTAAATATAGGGGTCTTAGTGTAGTTATTAGGAAGTGTGTATGTAATATTGTAAATAAGTAGGCAGTTAAAAGCCCATTAGACATGTCGTTAAAATGAACCGGTACCAATAATTGGCCGTTACACTGGTTAGAAAACTATAAATAGGGAACGATCGTATGTAATTTCCTATGAACAACATATTGCAAGTATCAATATAATAGCAAGTTTATCATACATACCTGTGATTTTGTTCATCATAGCAAGATTATATCTAACAACATTCAAGAGCTTCAATAGCAAGCAGTTTATTACATTCAAGATGAATAATATCATACTTTCTGTAAGAGAGAATACATTCAACTAATTAGCTAAATACTTATTAGGCTGAATCTAAAATTGAAATAAATATATATAGCCTAAAATTGAAAAAACCATATACAACTATCAATGAAGACACTAAACAAACCCACATACCCTTCACCTTCACACCTATGCAAAGCTTCTTGATTTTTATCACATAATGAAAAATACTATAACATAGGGAGAAACTTTGAAAAGAACATGCAAACTTCAAATCTTCAACAATACAAGTTGTTTGTGCCTCTAAAATCGTCATCAACATCATCATCAGAAGCTTTGAAGCTTTGACTAGATATATATCTCTACATATATCATCATCATCATGAATCTGTTGGTTTTAATCCAACAGATATATATATACATATATGAATAAAAATCAAACAAACCTTTCAAAACCACATAAGCGATATGAATAAAAATCAGATTTGGGTTTGGTCTTCAAAAAATCAGATGTGATTAATCTTGTAGAAAAAGAATGAAACAACAAGAAAGAAATGAAAAAAAGTGGTGTAAAAGAAACTTTTTTGATCTGATAACAATAAAACCTTATTTAGTCTCTCTCCATTATCCCTTCACTATCCTTTTTCTACTTTCAAAATTTAAAAGACCGCCCATTTATTTACACACAGCCTATACAAACACATATGCTACGGTTAGCCATACATCCTGCCCAAAACCTCTATTTGAAAACAAGTCACCTCCAAACCCAAATACTCCCCCACACACACTAAATACACCATAAAATTACTACTACTTGACATCATACTTCCTATGTGGAAGAGGCGTTTGCTTGACAACACAGATTTGTGATGTCATTCGAGATCTCTCCTTTAGTATGAAAGGGGATATTATAAAACAAATTCACTTTTCAACTTTTAACTTTTCAACATTCAACATTCATATAATACCCTTAAAAGAAATTTCAACCTCTCATTTTTTCTCTCTCCTCAAATCTCAACCACTTTTTTTTCTCTCTCTTCCATTAATCATTTTATTCCTCTAATTCATTTAAAATCTTTTATTTCAAAACCGTACATTGATAAATTATACGATTAAAAATTATAAGGGTGTTTCTAAAATTTCATGCTCTTTCATTAGAGATTTTATTCAATATATACTTTTGACGAATTTTTAAATTCGAGGGCGGAGCCCGGACGGCTAAGGCATTTGGCTATCACAATTTATGACCTATCGCCTCCTATTATCTATCATACTCTATGACCTATCACCCCCACCATCTCGCCGCCATAACGTGAGGGTACTTTGTCTCGTGTATATATATAAAGAAATTGTTGAATATAAGAGTTCTAGTGGGCATTACATTGTTGAAGCCGAAAAAATTGGTTGAATATACTCATATACGAGTTGTTTAGATGACTAGCCTTCGTTTTTCTACAAAAACTAGCTAGCATACTCGTGCGTTTTCTCATTCACCAAATTAATCTCATACTAAATATATATAGATGCTACGACCCTATGACCGTGATCCAGATCATTCATGTCGTGCATGGTTGCTCATGAGGTATGGAATTTATCTCGGGTGGTGGACTGGTGGTGGTTGGTGCATGACTTTTTAATCGCAAAGCCACGAGTAGCACAACCTTGATATGGAATCGAAGTTTTAAACTTTTAATTTATGGGCTAAAGCTATAAAAGGTTTTGGGCTTCTAGTTTGGGCTGTTTTAATGTTCATTACTCTAATTACTTGTATATCTTTGTAATCCCTCTCCCTTTGTTAATGTCCTATTTTGACTGATCAAGTCCTTTTTTTATCCTGAGTTTGATCATAAATATTTTTGTTTGTGTTATATATTAGTTAGTGAAAGTTATAACAATGAAAAATACATTTGAAACTCAATCAATACATATATGTAGTGATATATGACACAAGCAAAAATATTTACAGTCAAGTTGAAAGAAAAAACCTAAAAAGCCAAACTATGACACTTAGAGCACTGTGAGTGCCCCATCCTCCACTCGTTCTCCACCAGTTCTCCGATGAAGGACGAGTGCACACCACTAGGTCTGAATCCTACGGCTTTATCCAAAGTTTTCAAAAAAGTTGCACATTTAGTCCATCTAACGGCCAGATTCAACATTTTGAATAAATTTACTTTTGGTCTCTATTTATCATTTATATATACAACCAATTTACTTTCTTAATTTTACATAAAAAAAACACACTCTGTTAAACAAAAAACACATTCATATACACAGACACATTTTCAAAAGAACCATGGCAAACTGTAACATTTGTGAATTTGACCGTTTGACTAATTGTACAATTCAACTAACAATTTTAGTTAGTAAATATAATTGGAGTCATTTTGGCAAGTCATTTATGTGCAATGTGCTTATTTAAGTCAGATGGTCATTTTATGTAGTCTTATGGTATTAAATGGTATTAAATCTATTATATAAATAAAGCAAGATTTTAATTACTTAATTATTTTTAAAAAAAAACCTTACTTGGCATGTCTAGGTTTTTTCTTATCAATTAAATGTATTTATGGCATCATATTAAATTTTGATTTTCAATCCATCATTAACAAGTTTCTCCAAAGTTATCAAACTTAATGTAAAATAACGTATTTTTGAAGATCTAATCATATATCAACTTTTTTAAATAACATCTCATATTTTTATTTCCATTCTCTTTTTAATTTGATCATTATCATTTCTTGCAATTTAAATTTGATTTCGAAAAACACGTGTTATGTTGCTTAATTTAGTTTTCTTTTTTTATTTATGTTTTGTTATTATTAGTATGGACTCAATAATGATAGTTTGACATTCATATTATCGTATAATAAAAGAAGTACGAGTAAGATGTATAATTACGATCTATTTAATTGATCAACATTTTTACATTTTTGTCCTACGTAAAAACATCTTAGCCTGAGTATTAGTCACTTATTTTAGAATTTTCAGTTGTAGCATGATAACGACCCTATTGTTCTTTATTTTTATCGTCAACTTTTATAAAGATGTAAGTAGTGTTATACTTTTGTATACTCATCACCTAAATACCAATGCCCGGGTATTACCCGGGATGATAAACTAGTTAAACTAGAAATGAGAACGGGTTATCCATGGGTTGACCCATAACCCATACCCATGACCCAACCTTATCCCCTCCCATTTATCTACCTTTTCCATCCATTCATTCATTTCCCTTATAATCTTTCTTTCTCTACATAGTGCAAGAACACCAAAAAAACACACACACATACACTCATATATCACTCTCTCTCTAAAGTTCTTGCACCATTATTGTTGTTTTAAGTAAGATTTGTGTAGGAATTATTGTAAGCATCATCAACTTCATCACATATCAAAAACTTGGGTATTTTCAAGTGCAACAACTTCCGTTTTTGCTTATAAATCGAGTTTGGCATCTTAGAAAGGTTTTGGTAAGTAATTTCTAACTCAAATTCATCATTGTATGTTGTTAATCTTGTTTGTTGGTTAAATTTAAGTATCCTTAGTCATTCTTGGGTCAAAAATGGGTTTTTGAAGTCAAAATAAGGGTTTTGGGTGAAATTGGGTATAGTTTGGTCTTTGATTGTGAAATGAAAGAGTTTTGTCCAAAATGTGTTAGTAACATGATTAGTGGCTTCCAAATGGTTCAAAAAGGTCAAAACGGTTTTTGGGTCGAATTAGGGTTTCCTAGGGTTTTGATTTTGGTCAAGAACGGATTTGGACAAGATTTGATGCTATAGATTGAGTTTGTGTTGTGGGTTATGTTCATATATGCTTGGAAATGAGTTTGGAAGTGTCTCCTAATTGATTGTGAGGTCAAAATGATGCTTGGGTGTATTTTGGGTCGAATTTGTGCAGGTTTTTAATGGTCGTTAATTCTAGGGACTTTTCTTGATAACCTAGATGAACTATTCATAACCCAAATGAACTTTTCATAATCTAAATCCATTAGTTTTTAATGCCCGTTAGTTCTAAGAACTGTTCTTGATAACCCAGATGAACTATTCATAACCTACATCCGTTAGTTTATAAAGCCTGTTTTTTCTTAGGACTGTTCTTGATAACCCAGATGAACTACTCATAACCTAGATGACTTATTCATATTCTATATTCGTTAGTTTTTAATGCCCATTACTTCTAAGGATTGTTCTTGATAATCCATATGAACTATTCATAACCCAGATGAACTATTCATAACCTAGATCCGTTAGTTTTTAACGCTCGTTAGTTCTAAGGACCGTTCTTGATTAACCCAGATGAACTTTTCATAACCCATATGAACTATTTAAGAACCATATGTAAAGTCTTGATTTGTAAACTTTTTATGTACATTGATAGGTTGTGGACGCGTGACGATCGAACGTTTATAACTCAATCTTAACTTGTTATTGCTTGGCAAATGTGAGTTCTGTAGCTTCCTACTCGATTGAGATTCGGGCTGGAAAGTGTACACATGTTTGATTGATTGTTTGGTTAATTGATTGATTGATTGATGGATTGATTGATTATTTATTTGATTTTGCACACGAATATGATATTATATTCTGATTAGGATAAAGGTGCATACATGGAAGACGATAATGCCTTCAAAGAGTTATAGATGTTGTGGGAAGGTTATGGGTGACCCTATATATAAACATCTATGATTCATTGAAAGTAAAATCGTTCCGAAGTGTGTGTGCATAATATATGATGGATGTGATGGACTTGTTAATTAGTTGACGTGACGGATTTTGTTGGTTCAATGGTTTGGTTCATTCCAAGTATTGATATACTTGACGATTATGTTGTTTCAATGGTTTCTGATGTGACCAATTTATATAGATCGCCCACATCATTATTGGCCTTTTTCGTATGTGTTTTGAGACAACTTTGTATGAATTTGGAGCGTAAATGGTTTTTGTTAGTGCTTTCAGGTTCTTAGTAGCTTGCGCGTCCATTTGGTGCATTTTCTGACGATTTTAGGCCAAGATGTTGATCCGAGTGTTCGAGAGCTGTTAATAAAGAAGGATCGAAGATTTCAGCAATTATCTGTTGCACCGTAGTGAGAAGGATAGTGCCCCACTGCGTCGCAGTCATTAGGGTGCTCAATAAGAAGAATTTCAGCGATTTTCCACGACGCCGCAGTGGGAATAACATCTCCATTGCGCCGCAGTCAGCCGAAGAACAAAACAAATTCAGAAATGTGCCACTGCGCCGCAGTGGGGGAGTGCACAAGGCCACTGCGTCGCAGTGAGGGCACGGGGACTGAGGCTTTCCAACTTCTTTAGCATCCGAATTTTGGAGAGTATAAATAGAAGACAATCAACCGTTTTTTAGGCATCAAGCTTTCTTTGTAGGAGCCGTTCTACACGAATTCTTTCAAGGATCATCTCAGATTTCATCATTGGATTCATTGAAGATTCAAGAACACCCATTTAGATCGTATCTACTTTTTTGTCTTGCAATTTTTATTCAAAAATCACTGGTATAATATGTTCTATTTCTATTTCGTTATTTACTTTCAATTTAGCATGAGTCGCTAGATTTCTAATCATCCACTTTGATGAAACTTGACGAATGATATGATTGTAATATTTTAATTCAAGAGTTGATTCAATTATCGTTGTGTCGTGATCGCTATTAGTTAATTCCTTATGATTTATTCTTTTGCTTTTAATGGTTTATGTGTCCATCGTTAGTGGCACTAGGTGAATATGTTTATCATTTCAATTCAATTGTCTATGGTCGGTTGTCACCGGTTCATGGTATGACGGTGAATGTCAAATCTATAATAACTATTAATTGGTAAACGTGTTTAGAAACGGTTGGTGGTACCACCTTTTCATTCACATAGGCATAATTGGTAATTGGATAATCAAGCAAACTGATTGTTGGGGAAATTTTCTAGGCATTGGTGGTACCTGCTTGGGTAATTAAACTAGCAATTTAGGTGTTTGGGTGATTTGCGAGCGGTTGGTGGTACCACACGAGCATTTAATTCTTTCACAATTATCTTGTCAACTCTAAAGAATTTGTTCTTAAACGTGTGCAATCATAGCTGAAGTCAAGTGGATTCCAAGTGGATGATCTTTATTTATATTGTCTGAAATTTCTTTACTTTTAATCGTCTTGTCTTTTAAATTTCTTTAATTTTAAATTGTCAAAGTTGGGTAGCAATTCGGCTACGGTTCCACCCTTTTTCTAAAACTACTTTGGCAAACAATTACTTCAAAACCAATCCATGTGACCTCGGACTTACCTTTTAGCTATACTATATGCGAATGGGTCCACTGCCCCAGAGTGTGTAGTAGTCAGTTTTAGGGTATTTCTTGTTTTTAATTTTTAAACTCGATTTCACACATCAAGTTTTTGGCGTTGCTGTCGGGGATTGTGTGTAGAATTAGTTGTTAATTTAGTGGTTTGATCCTTTCTCATGCGTGAGGAAGTTATATGTTTTATTAGTATAGTTTTCTTTTCTTATCACAGGTGCATTTGACGTGTTTGTGTTAGTTGTGTTTGTAGGCATATTTCTTAGTTGATGAACTTGCGTTCTTCGGGTCTAGCTTTGCATAGTCCATTGTCTACTCCAAGAAGACCAAGAGGACGTCGGTTTAACTTAACTGAACCCACAACACCAATACCAACACCATTTTCACCTATAGCTAAACCCACTCCTGATTCATACGAGGAAGGGTTTTATTTAGACGAATTCTTCAGTTTAGAAGCTAAGCAAGAGGAGATGGCTGCCGAACAACCAAGAGATCCAAATGACACTCGCTATGGCGAGAGGATTCGAACTATTCCTACCACCCATGGCTCTGCCATTAGACCTCCGCCCATTGATCACACTTTCAATTTGAAAGGAAATCATCTCAAGAGCATACAAGAGCAACAACTTGATGGAAAAAGGAAATGGGATCCTTACCAACACTTGTATAGGTTTGAAAAGTTGGCTCAGCTTTATCAATATGGTCAAAATCAAATGAACGCCGTGAAGCTTGAGACATTTCCCATTTCAATCGTCGGAGAAGCACTTGATTGGTTTAATGATCTTCCAGAGAATTCAATCACTACTTGGGACCAACTTAAGGAGGCTTTCATTGGAGAGTTTTATTCACTTAGAACTCAAAGAAGGTTGGAAAATATGATTATGTCTTTTGAAAAAGATGATGGAGAAGATGTTGTGGATGCTTGGGTTCGTTTCAAGAAAATGTTGAGAAATTGTCCAGGCCACAATTTGACTAGGGAACAATATGTGGAACTTCTTTGATGGGTTAGATAAGAAGTCTAAACGAGAATTGGGATATGCTTTTGGGGGTAGTTTCAATAACATTACACCCAATGAAGGTTATCAGATCTTGGAAGATATGGCAAAGGATAACTCAAATATGGATGATGAAAGGTTCTTGAAGAACGAAAGGAAGATAAAGAAAGGTACAAGAGAAGGGAGAGTTGAAAAGGTTGAAGCTAGCAATGACTCCGGGGTAATTGGAGAGATTTAGGCGCTATCTACGCGCATGGATAAGGGATTCACTGCTTAAGAGGCTAGGTTTGGAGCACTTGAGAGGGATGTTGAGGTCTTAGCCGATGGGTGTGATCATTGTGGTGATATGCACTATTCTGATGAGTATCCAAATCGGGCGCCCGAAGATGTGAACTATGTTCAGAATCAATCCCAAGGGAACTTCCACCACAACACCGGTTTCCAAATCCGACCTTCAGGTAATCCTTCTTGTAAATCTTCTTTTCAAGCTAATAATACTCGTTTTTCAGGTAACAGGTGGCAAATAGATAATTATCAGAATCAACCTCAACAGCAGACTCAACATAACCAAGGATCGAGTTCTTCTTCTAATGTCGATCCTAATGCCGAGTTGAGGGAGATGATGAAGCATTTGGGTAGTAATCAAGCTGAAAAAAACACTAGCATTCAAATGATTAGGGATGATACTAAGGCATTGAGTGAGAGGTTGGATCAGATAAACGGGAAGGTGGAGATCAACATGAAAAATCAGTGTGTTAACTTCAAGGATCTCGAGAGTAGGATGGTCGCTCCTGCTAGGCCTACGAGGACTCTTCTTAGCAACACAAAAAAGAATCCTAGACCTCAATTTAGTCAGGGACAGAACTACACTCCACCTCCAGTCCGTAATGAGCAAGCCAAAGCTATCAGCACTCGCAATGGTAGGTCTTATGACCCACCTCCTATTAATGTTCATATTAATGTTCCTTTAGTCAATCTTATTTAGGGGATTCCCAACTATGCCAAGTTCATTAAGGAGCTTGTGACAGATAGAGGGAAATTGGAAGAGGCAAAGGCTAATTCTCTTAATGTCGAGTGTTTTGCTATCTTGCAGAACCGCATTCTACTAAAGCTTGAAGACCCAGGGAGTTTCCTTATCACTTGCTCTATTAGAACTCTTACTTATAAAGCCCTAGCTGATTTATGGGCTAGCATCAATTTGATGCCTTACTCGGTTTATACCAAGTTGGCTTTGGGAGTCCTTCGCCCTACTCGCATGAGTATTAGACTTGTTGACCATTCGTTTCAGTATCCTATTGGGATTGCTGAGAACATGACTCTCAGAGTAGGCCATATTATTTTTCTAGTTGACTTCGTTATCCTCGAGATGGAGGAAGATACGAAGGTCCCTCTTATTCTTGGACGCCCATTCCTTAATACCGCGGATGTGATCATCCGTGTGAAAGACAAGGAAATCTCTTTGGGCATGGGAACTGATAGGATTGTGTTTAATGTGAAAAGTCTATCAAGCATTCATATTCTAATGATGAGACTTATTTCAGGATTGATGTCATTGAAGATGCATTAGATCAAGAATTTCAGGAATTCATGGAAACAGATATTGGAGAGGAAGAGATCTCTAACTTAGGATTTGGAGAAAATACTGATGAAGCTTTGTTTGCGGAGGTCATGACATTGAGCTCGGATGAGTCACCTTCAGAGGACGAGACTTTTGAGGAGGTTGCTGCTGACGGAAGTTCAAGGGTACCTAATTCTGTTGATGTACCACTTACTGACTTGGAGCTTAAGCCACTTCCGACCCATTTAGAATATGCATATCTGTCAGGTGAGTCTTCTCTTCCAGTGGTTATCTCATCCTCACTCTTGAGTGATGAGAAAGACCGTCTCTTGTCTGTGCTTAAAGCCCATAAGCGGGCTTTTGCTTGGAAGACCACAGATATTCCAGGTATTAGTCCTGATTTTTGCCAGCATAAAATTGATTTTCTGGATGATGTTAATCCCGTTGTCCAGAGACACATGCGGCTGAATCCTAATATGAAGGAGGTTGTTAAGAAAGAGGTAATTAAGCTTGTTGATGCAGGAATCGTTTTTCCTTTGCCGGTAGTTCATCGGTAAGTCTTGTCCACTGTGTGCCCAAGAAGGGGGGCATGACAATCATTGAAAATGAAAATAAGGAGCTTTTGGCCACTAGGACTATTACGGGTTGGCAGGTTTGTATAGATTACCATCAGCTTAATGATGCTACCCGTAAGGATCACTTTCCCCTCCCTTTTATTGATCAAATGTTGGAACGTCTTGCAGGGAATGAATATTTTTGTTTCTTGGATGGGTTCTCCGGGTACTTTCAAATACCCATTGATCCCAAGGACCAAGAGAAAACCACTTTCACTTGTCTTTTTTGTACTTTTGCTTATCGGCGAATGCCATTTGGTTTGTGTAATGCCCCTAACACCTTCCAAAGGTGTAAGATTGTTATTTTCCAGGACATGCTTGAAACTTCCATGGAAGTTTTCATGGATGATTTTTCAGTTTTTGGGGATTCTTTTGATTTTTGCTTGGGTAATTTGGATAGGATGTTGGAACGATGTGAGAGGGCACACCTTGTTTTGAATTGGGAAAAGCGCCATTTTATGGTGACTGAGGGTATTGTGTTAGGGCATAAAGTGTCCAAGGCCGGGATTGAGGTTGATCGGGCTAAGATAGATGCGATTGCCAAATTACCCCCGCCTTCCAATGTGAAAGGGGTAATGAGTTTTCTTGGACATGCAGGTTTCTACCGTTGATTTATTAAGGATTTCTCTAAGATTACTCGTCCTATGACCCACTTGTTGGAGAAGGCCGTTCCTTTTATTTTTGATGATGATTGTTTGAGTGCTTTTCAGGTATTGAAGGAGAAGTTGACTAATTCTCCTATCATGGTAGCTCCAGATTGGGATTTGCCTTTCAAGTCGATGTGTGATGCCAACGACTATGATGTTGGAGCTATGCTAGGGCAAAGGGTTGAGAAACATTTCAAATCCATTTACGTTTCTAGTAAAACTTTGAACCCTGCCCAGCAAAATTACACTACTACAGAGAAAGAGTTACTTGCAGTGGTCTTTGCATTTGATAAGTTTAGGTCATATTTGGTTTTGAGTAAGACCATAGTTTTCACTGACCATTCAGCTCTGAAGTACCTGTTCTCGAAATAGGATGCTAAATCCAGGCTTGTCCGCTCGATTCTTTTGTTCAAGAATTTGATATAGAAATAAAGGATAAGAAAGGGGCTGAAAATTTGGCTGCCAACCATTTGAGTCATTTGGAAGATCCTAACCGGGAGGAACTTTGTGAGGGGGAGATCAATGATCACTTCCCCAATGAGTCTTTAATGTTTATCTCTAACTCCGATGAAGCTCCTTGGTTTGCAGATATAGATAATTATTTGGTTGCAGGTGAGATACCTAATGACTTCACGTCTCAGCAGAAGAAGAAGCTCATATTGGATTTTAAGCATTACTTTTGGGAGAACGCATATTTGTTTCATGTTTGTGCAGCTGGTATGGTTAGGAGATGTGTTGCTGGAATGGCAACGAGAGAGATTTTGGATGCATGTCACTACGGGCCAACTAGGGGTCACTATGGTCCCTCAGTCACGGGTAAGAAGGTTTTTGATGCAGGTTTCCATTGGCCAATGATTTTCAAGGAGGCCCAAACTTTGGTGGATACTTGTGACATCTGTCAGCGACAGGGGAACATCACTAAACGGGATGAGATGCCTTAACAAAGCATTCAGGTATGTGAGGTTTTTGAAATCTGGGGTATAGGCTTTATGGGACCTTTCCCACCGTCTAATAAGTTTTAGTATATTCTTGTCGCCGTTGACTACATGTCTAAATGGGTTGAAGCTAAGGCATTGCCCAAGAACGATGCGCGTGTAGTCATTGATTTCTTGAAACAAATGTTCTGTCGTTTTGGTTGCCCTAGAGCTCTAATTAGTGACCGTGGAACCCATTTTGCAAACCATCAGTTAGCCAAAGTGTTAAAGAGGTACGGTGTTGTCCATTACTTTTCTATCTCATACCATCCACAGACCAGTGGTCAAGTGGAAAACACAAATAGGGCTTTGAAGAGTATTTTGGAGAAAACTGTTGGGGATAACCCCAAGGTTTGGTCAAAGAAGTTAGATGACACCTTGTGGGCGTTTAGGACGGCTTATAAGACGCCGATTGGCACCACGCCATACCTGTTTCTCTATGGCAAAACTTGCCATCTTCCTATTGAGATAGAGCATAAGGCGTATTGGGCTTTAATGAAGTTGAATTTGGATTTGATGGAAGCACGTGAACTTAGGATGTTGCAACTTCATGAGCTTGACGAGCTTAGGCTAGGTGCTTATGAGAATTCACGGCTATATAAGGAGAGGACCAAGGTTTGGCATGATAAGAGGATTCGTAGCAAGGAGTTTAAGGTTGGAGCAATAGTGTTGTTATTCTTGTCTAAATTTAAGATCAACCAACCCAAACTAACTTCTAGGTGGATTGGACCGTTTGTGATTAAGCACGTATACCCATCGGGTTATGTTGAGTTGTTTAAGCGAAATGGTGAAGGGTCGTTCATTGTCAATGGTCATCAACTTAAGCTATATTTAGAAGTGGAGAAGGTTGAAGGGATATTTGACGAGATCCCAGTGTTTGAATTTGAAACTTGAAAGTTGGTCGAGTCTAGCTAAAGACTCGTTAATAACTTAAGCGCTTCTCGGGAGGCAACCCGTGTTTATTTTATCGCATTTTATGTTCTTTGAATTAGTTAGATTTAATCTTGTTTTATTAGTAAGTGCAGGTGTGATTTTGATGTGAAGCGGTTCCGGGTAAGTTTGTTTGAGTATTGTCAGAAAACTTATAAAGAAGATTTTTCAGAAAATTCCCCCACTGCGCCGCCGTGGGGGTGGGATGGTTCTTACTGAGCCGCAACCCAAAGTCCCTGCTCAGAATCGAAAAAACTCCTCACTGCGCCACAGTGGGAGTGACGCGTCCTCACTGCGCCGTAGTGAGGTACCTGGTAGGAGGGTCAAGAGGGTCAGTTTTTATTTCACCATAAATTTTATCTCTCATTTCTCTTCTCTCTTAAAAACCAAAAAAAGGGAACTAAAAACCTTCAAAACCCCATTAATTACCCTCAAGATCCTCCATTTTCTTCCATCTTTAATCTATCTTCTAGATTATCATCTACATACATTGCATAATGGGAAAAGGAGTAATTTTTTTCTAGTTTATTTCTTTGTATTTTTCTTTTATTTTGAATTTTCAATTACAAGGGCTATATATATATATCCGAATTAACTTAGGGTTTTGATATTTGTGGGCAATAGAAGCTAATAGCGTGTAAAATTTTTAATCTTCTAGTTTATTCGCGTTAATGTTTGTGAATGCAGAATCCATCTTCTAAGTGAAAGGAAGGCGAGGGTCAATCTAGTGAGGCCGTTGATCTGCTTACCAAAACTCCTAGGCAACAAGTGGAGGTGCCACTTAAATTCTTTCCAGATAAACTGAATGAGAGGCATGCTTGGCTACAAGTTGAGGGCGTTAGGCAGTCCCATAAGAACATCTACAAGAATCAATTATTTAAGCTTGTTAAGCATGTCGTTTATCCACCAAGGTGGTTACCTCCTATCCAGGCTCAATTATATGGGGTACAGGAGGACATTCGTAAGTGGTTCTCTATGAGTATGAGTTGGGATTAGGGCGACTCGAGGGTATGATGTGAATTGTGAAATTTGGCATCGGGTGTTTGGTAACTGTGAATCCGCTTATCTTGAGTTATGCTTGGAATTTTATTCGATTTTGAAACTGAATAAGGAATTAGGGAAAGTAAAGGATATTTTTGAGGAAAGAATTGTATGGTTTTATTGTGGGGGACAGCAGAGGAAGCTGTCGATTGCTGAGTTTAGTCATTATGTTGGGATATATTCGAGGGAAGAGTTGCAGAGCCCGGATCTGAGGGGAATTCTGAGAAAGGGGTATTTTACAAAAGCTGACCTGGGGGATGGAGAGTCGATTGAAGCTTATTACACAAGGATCACGGGGGGTGAGACTTGGAGCTCCAGTTGTTCTGTTAGTGTATCAAAGATTAAGAATGTCCGATTGAGGTTGCTCCACCGTATGCTCGTGACTTTCTTGGTAAAGCGGTCTACTCATTGGAAGAAGGCGTACCAGGATGATCTATGGTTACTGAAGTTATTTTCTGAGGGCTCTCCAAAAAAATTTGCTTTACCACCTCTTGTACTTTTGGACCGTATGTGCAACCATACTGATTCAAACTTGGTTTTTGGTCATTTCATTACTACTATTTACAAGAGAATGGGAGTCTTTGATTCGGATGAGTGCCAAACTTATCTTTCATTGCCCGTATATCAAGAGACTTTCTCTATTAATGAGTTGTGGCGGGCGAAGGTAATAAAGAAGAAGAATGGAATGAGCCGGAAAGGTTGTTAGATGATGAAGGAGTGATTGAGGGACCACCTCCGGATCTGGAGGGGCTGATGTAGAGATGGCTGATGCTCCACAGGAGCCACCGAGGAGAACTGGTCGTAGCATTCCCGTCCCTATCTCGTTTGATCTTACACTTTTGGGGAGCACTGTTCAGAAGATGTATGAGGAGAAGCAAGAGAGGCGTCGAGCATTTGATGCTTACCAGCGGAGAGTGGACCAGGATTTCACCTGGGTTGGATCACAGGAGGCCCACACTAACTACACAATTGATTATTATCAGCGAAAGTGGGATGCCCAGTATCACGGTCTGGAGTTTGTTAGACCTGACCTGGTTCCTCAGTTCTCTCCACCGCTTATTTATGTCCCCGATCATCGTCAGGGGGTCAGTCCTTTTTCTCTCATATGACTGCCCTGGGGAACGTGTCACCACAACCCCACAATTTAGGAGGTTCTCCTCGTGGGCCAGTGAAGTTTGGGGTCTTTCAGGGTGGCCATGTTGGAGGTGCTTCATCATCTTTTGCAGGTCTTGATACAGGTACTCATTTGGGATTTGATGCTGGTCAGTCAGGCACGGAGTCAGAACGGAGCTCCGCCTATGGAGGAAATCTCTTATTTTCTTCCTTCTAAAGAAAAGGCATGTTTCCTTATTTTTTATTATTATAATATATTTATTATATGACATGTAAATCCCATAAACATGTCTACGATATCTTGTCCCCAAATAACAAGGGTATCCCCCTAAAACTCTAACTTATCTTCTAAGATAAGTTTCTCCTATAAAAGGAGGTCTCCCCTCACGAATAAAGGCATCAAGTTCTTTCTACGAGATACTAAGCCTCATTCACCCGAACACCTAAGGTGGTTGTTTTGGTCAAAAATCACCTAAGATAATCTATGTCGAAGACTTAGATCAATTAAGTAACCAAACTTTCGTTCGTGAGGTTGTGTGCTTGTAAAATATGTTGAGTTACAAAGATGCGTTGATAAAAAGACTTTTGAAAATAGATTATGTCTACTAAACAATAAAGAAGGTCAATGTAATCACAAACTAATGTAAATAATGCAAGATATGTTAAGATAAACAAGATATTGAGCAAGAATCAAATAAACAATGCGTAAAGTAAAGAGTAAAGAGCAAGAACACCGATATTTGATGACAAGGAAAAGCCCTTAATCCTTAAAGGATCGCCGGCATAAAACCCCCAGGAGGAAAAGAGTAATTATCATTGAAATGAATACAATTGGTGACGAGGAAAAGCCCTTAATCCTTAAATGAATCAAATAAATTGTTCCTGCCTTGTTCTATTATTAATTATCATTGAAATGAATACAATTGGTGAAAGCAGGTTGATCGATCTTTCTAAGTGTGTGAGTAGCGAAAAGAGTAAAATGCAATGTGTGTGAATACAAGTGAGTGATAGCAGGTGAAAAGTAAGTGCCTAGGATCGATCAAGCCTCTTCTATTTATAATGCTAGTGATAAACTAACTATCCAATATTGTAGGGATCTTCCACGTCTTCAGTTCTTGAACGTTGGTGAAGATCTTGACTGGTCAAGTGACCGTTAGTGTATATTGCCTCATGCTGAATTCAACTTGAAGTCCGATTATGTTGGGGACTAAGTCTTCTTTGTGTGTTGAAGAGATTCTTCACGTGTATTCTTGATTTCATACCGTTAGAGGTATTTCTCCATGTGAGATATTGAATAATATCAACCCTGTATGTATAACTCAAGAGAAAATAATAATAACATATGTAACAATACGTTAGTAATCTTCCGGATGTTCCGCTGTGTCAAGATCCTGAGATGTCAAGATCTTGGGCTTTCAAGATATTGGTACCTGAAATTTTCCAGGCATAACAATTGTCCCCAAAGTTATTTAATAAAATTATTTTTATTTGAATAACTTTGAAGCTTCTAGAGGAAACTTTGACCGGAGTCAAATGGTAAAAAATTTCAAAAACCGTCATACGGATAGGACGCGTGTAAAAAGGGTAGCCAAGAGTCTCAACAGTTCAATCCTTTCACCCCCCTATTTAAGTGAAGTCACCATATTGCGAAAATCAAAAATTTCTTTTATGCTTAAAAAAGTTCTCATCCTTTTTTCCATTTCTATCAATTCCCACAACATTACAATGTCTGAAATCAACAACGGTGATTCCCATCTCGAAATCCATGATCCCCCAAGGGTTAATTGGGGAACTACAAAGTCAGAGAGGAGACTTCTTTACGTAAGATTTACATTTGTTATTTCTAATTTTTCAGTTTTGAAAATTAACCTTTGGTTTCCTTTTACAGTGTTTTTCCCAAATGAGGTTCGCACACATGGAAGTTGCAAGACTTAAGAATGAAGAAATAAAGAGTCAAAATCAGTTTATCTTCTCTCTCTTGGATCAAAGAAAAGCACAGGACTTAAGGATAAAAGCGCTGGAGGAGGAACTGGCTAAAACTAAGGAGGAACTCAGCCAGAGTTGATTTGTACAGAAACAATGTATTAAGAGGGGCGAGATTGATCCGGAGTGGTCAATCATGGTTGTAAAAACTACCTATAAAAGTAGTTTTATGTATGTGTGCTTATGAAAAATATTAATCTTTTGATCCATTTCGATTTTCGTTCAAAAATCAAAACTGTTAACGAGGGCAAAATAGTCAAATGAGTAATTAATATTACTGCATCGTTTGTCGGGTAATCATGACTTTTGGCTGACTAGATAATAATTTCAGTAAGTAGTCAAATCAACAAAGTAATTAGAATCCCACTTGATGGCTGTAAGTCCCAACTATTGCTAGATGGGTGCTGAAGACACCTCTATGTCAATGGTGAGTGAACTTTGCAACACAATCAATTAATCTGGATATGACCAGTTTAGATTGATTGTGTACCAGGTTAACTGGAGTTAATATATAAAGGTGACAGAATGTGTAAGTAAAATACAATGCAATAATATAAATGACAAGTATATAAATTGGTGAGACAATATGTAATTTTCAAGTGTATTTTATTTAATAATTGTTTAAATAAAATACAAGGTTGTTGCGGAACCAAGATAATACAAGAATGTAAATATCCTAACAACCCATGAAATACAATTGATCTAAACTTGGAAATTCTCCTAAACAATCGAAACACTTAAAGTTGTGAAATGTTCCTTTTTGCGATTGAGAGAATATTGCACAAGTTCACCAATATTGCAGAATGTATGTGTTTGCAAAGTTGTGAAAATGCTTGTGCAAGGACCTCTATTTATAGTCGAAGATTGAGCATTGGGATCTCAACTTCGACGTACAAATATGGTTGACAACACACAAAAGTATTGTTAAATAATCCTTTGTGTGTGCTAAATAAATTAAGACAAAAGGTTACTTTATTCAACCACTCTACATCTTTACACTTTCATCCAGAGACAAGATTATTGTCCGGTTAAAAGGATGTAGTGTAAAAGGTCCTCCTCGTAATCAGTGTAAAGCTTTGTAAGAGCATTTACACTGGAGGATTCTCCAGTTGATTGATCTGGTAGATTGTCAACTGGGCTTCGCTGCCATTGCCAATCTCTGTCTTCCATTTGTTGTCTTCGACTTCAACTGGAAGGTCTTCAGATTCTAGTCTTCAGATCTCAACTGGAGGAAGTCATCAGTTGCTAAAACTGTACAATGCAACTGGACTTCTAATATTTCGGACAATTCTGCATGCTCTCCAGATGTCGCTGGAGAGCTCCAGTTTATAGCTTAAACTGGACCTAAAAATGGCTATGATCTTTAGCCTGCAGTTATATTTAATGACAATCGATGCCCACTTGTGCCTGCATTAAAATAATACATTGGAGTGGAGTCGAATAAGTTTTCCTTAGTAATTAAAATCAAGAAGGGACATTCTTAATTTTAATTTATTTCATATGAACACTGTTGTTCAAGATATTAAGGGTGTCTTAATATCTTGAAATTACTTAAGAGGCGTGGTTAGCCCATTTCGGATGTTTATTGGACAATGGTGGCGTGGTTAGCCAATATCGGGAGAATCAATGGTAACATTGATAACCAATAGAATTAATTTCGATGACCATGGAATTTAACCTTTCAACCATCTAATTAACTCGTGCGACACCAGGCGATTTAAGAAAGGTGTAAACCTTTAACCAAATGTTTGGTGTTAGAGTCGTCCAACAGAATTTCCATAGTGAAAAGGTGAAAACCTTTAACCATATGTAGGCGTTAGAGCCAAACCTTGTCGTAAGTCTTTGTGCATGTGATTGTTGATATAGATTCGTCTCATTGAACCTATAAAACCAAAATTTCATTTGAAACTGGCGTTAGCCTTTTGGCTAACGCCATTCCGATGCTCAAGTCAGTATCATTATTTTGAAGAAAATAATATATGACAATGAAATATAAAGTTCAAAGGTTAGAGATCTTACGCGACTTTGTCGAAAGACAAAGTAAATTACATGTGATAACTCTTGAGATGGATAGCATTCCATGCTCTTGGAACAGGTGTACCTTCCAAAGTTTGAAGCCAATAGGATCCTTTCCCAGCTTCTCCTTCTATTAAGTATGGACCTTCCCATTTTGGGTTTAACTTACCATCGGATTTAGTTAAAACCTTTTTGAGAACTAGATCTCCGATTTGAAATCTTCTAACTCTTATATTTTTATTATAAGACTTAGCGATCCGCTGTTGATAGGCTGCTATTTTTATCTTGGTTCTTTCTCGTAGCTCAATTATGGCTTCAAGATCTTCAAGCAGTAACTCCTTGTTTTTCTCATAAGTCAATAGGCTTACCCTTGCTGTAGGTAAATCCATTTCGGTGGGCAATGCTACATCAGTCCCAATGACAAGTGAAAATGGCGTTTGTCCAGTGGCCGTTTTCGAAGTGGTTCGATCAGCCCACAAGATAAATGGAAGTTCTTCTGCCCATTTTCCTGTAGCTTGTCCCAATCTTTTCTTGAGATTGTTCATAATGATCTTGTTGCTTGACTCTGCTTGTCCGTTGGCCTGAGGGTGTACAGGAGTAGAGGTGATCATCTTGATACCCTAACTTTCACAGAAATTGGTCGTTCTTTTGCCAATAAATTGTGATCCATTGTCACAAATTATCTCAGCGGGAACCCCAAATCGTGTTAGTATATTTTTCTTGATGAAAGATATAACATGGGATTATTGGATCTTGGCGTATGCTTCTGCTTCAATCCATTTTGAAAAATAATCAGTCATGGCCAAGAAGTACTTTTTCCCTGCTGAAGATTCCGTCATTGGTCCAACAATATCCATCCTCCACTTCATAAATGGCCAAGGTGAAAGGACTGGATACATAGGCTCTACTGGTTGATGGTAAATGTTGCTATGTCGTTGGCATGCATCACATTTCTTTGAATATTCTTCAGCGTCTTGTTTCATAGTCGGCCAATAATAACCTGTTCTCAAGATCTTGGAGTACAAAGATCTTCCTGTTGTATGGTTTCCACATTCTCCTTCATTGATATCTTTAAGTAACTTAATAGTCTAAGGATGTTCCAAACATCTTAAATATGGTCCTGCAAGTGATCTTCTATACAAAGTACCATTTATCATAGAATAATGTGCAGTTTTCATTCGAAAATTCTTTGGGTGTTCATCCTTAGGAATTGTCCCAGTGTTAAGATATTCTACTATGGGTGTAGTCCATGAATTTTGATTATTCTCGGGTTGGTCTATTTCTGTATCTTCAATAGCCAATATCTTTGCTGTATCTACTCCTATAGCAGGTTGCAAAATGTGAACTATAGGAATCTTAGCTTCTGGTGACATTTTAAGTGTTGATCCTAAATTAGCTAAAACGTCAGCTTCAGTATTTTCCTCTCTAGGAACTTGCTCTATGTCAAATAAATCAAAAATTTCTGCCAGTTTCTTGACTATTTCCAAATATTTTATCAATTTTTCGCCTTTCGCAGCATATGTCCCATTAACATGATTAGCTAAAAGCAATGAATCTACATATACTTTAAGATTCCTAATGTTCATATCTTTAGCCAATTGCATGCCAGAAATTAAAGCTTCATATTTTGCTTCATTATTGGTAGCTATAAAAATGACAATTAACTGCCTCGGGTATTATATCCCCCTGTGGCGATTTTAGTACGATGCCTAATCCTATTCCCTTAACATTAGCTGCACCATCAGTATGTAAGATCCATTTTTCAGTAGATTCTTCTAGCATTTTGACTTCTAGGTCTACATCAGATTGCAAATCAGTACTGAAATCAGCCACAAAGTCTGCTAAGGCCTGTGATTTTATAGTAGTCCTAAGTTCAAAAATTAAATTAAAAGCACTTAATTTAACGGACCACTTAGCCATCCTACCAGATACTTCAGGTTTTCTTAGGACACATTTTATAGGGTAATTAGTCCTAACATGTATAGCATGCGTTTCAAAGTGATGCCTAAGCTTAGTAGATGCCATTACGGCATTACCAATGCAAGTATAAGTTTTTTGAGATGGGAATATCTGGTTTCAGCATCAATTAAACTTTTGCTTACGTAATAAATGGGATTTGCTGACCTTTTGTTTCCTTTACTAGCACTGCACTTACTGAAGTTGAAGATACTGCCATGTAGAGATATAGAGGCTCTCCATCTTCAGGTTTTACCAATAGTGGAGGAGTAGAGAGATATTTCTTCAACTCTTGGAAGGCTTCTTCCTGTTTTTCTCCCCATTCGAACCTTTTATTTTTCCTTACAACATCGTAAAACTCTTTACATCTATCTGATGATCTTGAAATGAATCTATTCAACGATTTTAATCTTCCCGACAGTCTTTGAACATCCTTTGCATTCGAAGGAGACTTCAAATTTAGAATGGCTTTGATCTGCTAGGATGTTGAAGGCCACTTCAAGATCTTTCAGGTGATCTTTAGCCCTCTTGGATTTGACCACCATATCATCTATGTATACTTCCATAGTATCCCTCAGTTGGTCTTTGAACATCATATTGACCAACCTTTGATATGTTGCACCTGCATTTTTAAGACCAAAAGGCATTGCAATATAACAATAAATACCTGTTGGTGTCATCAAGGCGGTGGCTTCCTGATCTTCAGGTTCCATTTGAATTTGCTGAAATCCAGAAGAAGCATCCATGAATGTGAGCATCTCATGTCCCGCAGTTGCATCTACCATTGCGTCTATGTGAGGCAGAGGAAATGGATCTTTTGGGCAGGCTTTGTTTAGATCGGTGAAATCTACACAAACTCTCCATTTCCCATTCTTTTTCTGCACCACGACCATGTTTGCTAGCCACTCAGGAAATTTCACTTCCCTGATCATCTTTGCTTTTAATAATCTTTCAACGTCTTCTTGAATAAAGGTGTTCCTTTCAGGAGCAAACTTTCTTCTTTTCTGTTGGATAGGCTTGAAACTCTTATCAATTCCAAGCTTGTGAGTAATTACATCTTTTGATATCCCTGTCATGTCTTCTTGCTTCCAAGCAAAAGTCTTCATTCTTTTCTTTAGAAAGTCAGTGAATTTGACTTCTAATTCTTTTGAGATTTTTGCTCCTAATAATACTTTAACATTAGGATCTTCAGGTGTTAAGATAACTTCTTTAACGTCTTGTTCTTCTGATTCATCAACATCGAAGATCCTCTTCTGTAATTGCTATTGGGCAGTAGGCTTTGATTCTGACTTCATACTTGATGTATAACATTCTTTTGCTTCTTGTTGATCACCCTTGACAGTAACGACTCCCCAAGGTGTTGGACTTTTGACACACTGATGGTATGTTGATGGCATTGCCCTCATTTCGTGAATCCATGGTCTTCCTAGGATGATGTTACAACCTGGGAGGACGTCCATCACACAAAATTTTTGCATAGAATTCAATCCTTCCACATATACTGGTAACTTAATTTCTCCCACAGTATATTTGGTTTCTCCACTGAAGCCAATTAAAGGAGATATTTTGCCGATAATGTTGTCTTCAGAGATGTCTATTTTTTTGAGCGTCTCCAATTTGATGATATTCACAGAGCTTCCATTATCTATTAGAATCCTGCGAACAAAATGTTAGCAATAAAGAGAGTAACGACCAAACCATCGTGATGAGGCTCTATAATGTCATCAAAGTCATCATCTTCAAAGGAGATAATATCTGAGTCCGAGATAGAAGCTTTCTTCACGTTCTTTTCTCTTTTTTCTGCCTTATTCTGTTTTGCAAATCTTTTGGCTGCTGAATAACTTGTTCCACAAACTTCTGATCCTCCAGAAATGGTGTTGATTACTTTAGAATTTGCTGGTGGAGAATCTGCCTTCTGGGTAGGTTTTGGTTTGGTGAAGTCCATGCCTTCGACGTCTTTAGCCTTCTTTCTACCCATTAACTCTGTCAAATACCTTTTGGATAAGAGTATACATATTTCTTTTCTCAGCATCTTGCAGTCTTCAGTGATGTGACCAAAATCTTCGTGGTATGCACACCATTGACTGGTATCCTTTTTCCTGAAATAACCATCGTTCTCTTTCTTTTGTGGCCATCTGACCTTGTCTCCAAGGTTTCTCATTGCCATTATCAAGCCAGGTATACCGACAGTGAAACAATATGTCGATAATGCAGCGTACTCATTCCCTTCTTCTTCTTCAACAACATTGATTTGATTCTGAACATGTCTTGTATATGGTTTATGCCTTTGTTTGAAGACTGGAGTCTCAGTCCTACGATTTGGTCGATCTTAAGACAAGGCATCCAGTTTTGCTGTTGTTAATTCATTATCTTCAAGTCTGATGAATCTCGCTGCTCTAGCCTTTGCCTCATCCAAGTTTCTGCATGGTGTCATTATAAGGTCTTCTTGGAATTTGGATCCAGGGTGGAGGCCTCTTTGCAAAGCATGGATGGCAGTTAACATATCTAATTTAGGAATATTAAGAGATTCTTTAGTAAATCTAGTCATAAAGTCTCTAAGTGATTCATGTTATTTTTGAGTAATTTTATATAAATCATCAGTTAATTTCTCAAAAGTTCTACTACATGAAAATTGATTGTAAAACAAATTAGTTAAATCAACAAAAGAGTTTATGGATTGAGGAGGCAAACTCTGCAGCCATTTTAAGGCTGAGCCGGTCAATGTGGAGCCAAAGCTTCAGCATAGACAAGCTTTCTTCAGGTTGTAGGGAATGGGCACAATCTCCATCTTCTCTAAATATAATGCAATGTGCTCTAGTGGATCGGAAGTTCCATCATAGGGCTTCATATTTGGCACATGGAAATTCTTTAGAATTTCCACATTCGCAATCCTATCCCCATATCTATTAATAAGATAAGAAGCAGGATTGACTTCTGGAATCGGATTGCAAAACCCAGGAACACTTGAGATCATTTCCTTAATTTTTTGAAATTCTCTTGCAATGTATTCGTTTGTTCCTTGTTCCTGCAATGGGTTAGTATATCCATACGATCTAGTAAAATTATTTGTATTAAATAAACCTGATCCTGTATTAGCAAACGTGCCAGCAGCCTGCGTATTTTGTGGGATATTACTCCCAAAATTTCGGGATGCAGTTGGGATCGTTGTGCCAAATGGCGCAAACCCAGGAAGTGCAGATGATACTGGAGTTCCAAACAAATTTCTTGGTGTTATAGGTGGTCCATTCTCCGTAATCCTCGACTCTAGTACTTTGAATTGCGTTTGAGTATATTCTTGATTTTCTTTGACAGTTTTTGTGAGTTTCTGCAAGATTTCAAACAAGTTAGGCATATCTTTATCAATGATATTTCTAGCAACCTCTTCAGATCTGATATTATAGATATCATTCTCGTTCAATCGTTCCAGACGTCCTGTCTCAGTATTTCGAGGTCCACTTCCTGTAGGGACTTCATCGATGACACTGAATACGTTCGTCAGATCAACAGGCCTCTTATCCTTATTTTGAGGAAGACAAACTGTGTTATTCTTATTTTTTCGGTTGTCTGCAGCATTATCAGTCATAGAAGAAGAAATAGCAGGAGCAGTTTGCGAGGAGTTAGTTGGCTGGGTCGACATTTTCGGATTTAATTTGAGAAAAGTAGCTTTTCTAAACTGTAGATTTGAGATTTTAAATAATCGAAAGAACCTTTTGCCCCACGGTGGGCGCCAAATTGTTTTGGTCAAAAATCACCTAAGATAATCTACGTCGAAGACTTAGATCAATTAAGTAACCAAACTCTCGTTCGTGAGGTTGTGTGCTTGTAAAATATATTGAGTTACAAAGATGCGTTGATAAAAAGACTTTTGAAAACAGATTATGTCGACTAAACAATAAAGAAGGTCAATGTAATCGCAAACTAATGTAAATAATGCAAGATATGTTAAGATAAACAAGATATTGAGCAAGAATCAAATAAATAATGCGTAAAGTAAAGAGTAAAGAGCAAGAACACCGATATTTGATGACGAGGAAAAGCCCTTAATCCTTAGAGGATCGCCGGCATAAAAACCCCGGGAGGAAAAAAAATCGTTCCTGACTTGTTCTTTTATTAATTATCGTTGAAATGAATACAATTGGTGAAAGCAGGTTGATCGATCTTTCTAAGTGTGTGAGTAGCGAAAAGAGTAAAATGCAATGTGTATGAATACGAGTGATAGCAGGTGAAAAGTAAGTGCCTAGGATCGATCAAGCCTTTTCTATTTATAAAGCTAGTGATAAACTAACTATCCGATATTGTAGGGATCTTCCACGTCTTCAGTTCTTGAACGTTGGTGAAGATCTTGACTGGTCAAGTGACCGTTAGTGTATATTGCCTCATGCTGAATTCAACTTGAAGTCCGATTATGTTGGGGACTAAGTCTTCTTTGCGTGTTGAAGAGATTCTTCACGTGTATTCTTGATTTCATACCGTTAGAGGTATTTCTCCATGTGAGATATTGAATAATATCAACCCTGTATGTATAACTCAAGAGAAAATAATAATAACATATGTAACAATACGTTAGTAATCTTCCGGATGTTCCGCTGTGTCAAGATCCTGAGATGTCAAGATCTTGGGCTTTCAAGATATTGGTACCTGAAATTTTCCAGGCATAACAGTGGCCGTCTTCTTTACGAAGCCGTCTCCACTGCCAACACTAACACACCCGATCTTGTGGCGTTAAGATTCACAAAGCTTTACACCGATAGGGAATCGCCAACGAATCGGTCAAAACCCCCTCCTTGTTTCGATCGGAGGGCCATGCGGTTCTTTGATCAAACAAATTGGCGCCATTTCTGGGACCATATTCTACACGTCCTACCTCTACTGCCGGGTTATATCTACGACAATTAACTCCCATAAAATCCAACGGTGCCGATTAAGATAAACCCTAGTATATATGTCACCTGTGAAGCCTCGTCCAGGGCGAAATCTTGTGTAGATTATCACAGACGATTCTTTGCGACCAAAAGATCAACAAGGCATGTGTTGTGATAATTATCATGAACAAAAAACCTTGGCGACAGAAGGATCAATAAGAACACGTCTTGTGCTATGTGACACCCCGACAGCGGCGGAAAACTCGGGATGTAAGATAAAGCACACGCGCACATGGATGTTACATAGGAATACTTAATGAGTGCTTAGAATAATCATAAATATTCAATTTCATAACCAAACAAGCATAGTAGTAGTTATTACACACAAGTTCAACAAAGATGATCAAATCAAGTACGAAAAGTCCCACGCAGGGGATACAATTGGGCATATTGCCACCAACCACAAAGTACAAGCATGCAAACTCCAACCCTAAATCCTAAAGTCTGCTAATAGTCCCATGCTACCACTCCTAGCCACGATTAGCCTGATTACCTGAAAGGAATACTTAAAAGAGTCAACACAAAGGTTGGTGAGTTCGTAGGTTTGAGTATAAACAAGTAGTATAAAAGCATTTTATGCCGTCAATAGATCTCAAGTGTAAAGTAGTATGTAGTGGCTAGTGACCAACTTGCACATAAGTAAGCGAGCACACACAATCCTCGATAGGACCGGCTAATAGTACCAATAGAGCACACACAATCCTCAACAGGACCGGCTAATAGTATCAATAGAGCACACACAATCCTCAATAGGACCGGCCAATAGTATCAATAGAGCGCACACAATCCTCAATAGGACCGGCTAGTAGTATCAATAGAGCACACACAATCCTCAATAGGACCGGCTAGTAGCATCAATAGAGCACACACAATCCTCAATAGGACCGGCCAATAGTATCAATAGAGCACACACAATCCTCAATAGGACCGGCTAGTAGTATCAATAGTCAAATAGCCGAAGAGTAGTAAAAGTAGTTACGGCATGTATAAAAGCATGAGTAGTATTCCTTTCACCCCGAAATAAGTAAAGAAAAAGGGGCTACGAAGACTCACAGTGATCTGCTACAACGTAGTTCTGCGAGCACAGAGTATAAGCACATATATAGTAGAATATATCTACTCGAATCCAAGTATGTCTTGATGTCAACCTAATCACAAACCATTGAGCATAGATGGATACATGTATTAGTTCTCGTGATTATTTATTCACTAAGTGTCCTTGATGTACTGATGATTTGGTTCACTAAAGATCTTTAAACATTTGACTCAACAGTGTTTTTCATACACTAGACTCGTAATGAACGTCTTTGAACTCGCACTTTGATAAACAAGATCGAATATGTCTTGATTATACCTTAATTAAGGTTTCCTTGTACATGATAGACTTGGATTACAACTAAGTACAAAATCTGATTTCTACAACTAACGAAAATAGACTTTAAATTCGTAGGGTGTATCTGAACGAAGATAGACTTTAAATTCGTAAGGTGTATCTGAACGAAGATAGACTTTAAATTCGTAAGGTGTATCTGAACGAAGATAGACCTTAAATTCGTAAGGTGTATCTGAACGAAGATAGACTTTAAATTCGTTTGAGGACTTAAGTTTGTTTGGAGCTTAAGTTCGTTTGCTAAGTTCGTTTTGAAGCTTAACTTCGTTTTGGAAGACTTAAATTCGTTTCTAGGATACTAAATTCGTTTTAAGTGTTTTTAGGACGAATTTGGGACTGTTCTAACAAAAACGAGGGTTTTGAAGATTAAAACATGTTTACGACCCAAATTTGATCACGAAAAGGTTACTAAACACTTTTAGACCCAAACCCACTAACTTTTAACACGATTTTTACACCAAAAATGGACCAAATCATCAAGAACATACACTTGAAAAGTAAACTTTTATTTTGATGAAAATCTCAAAATTTGTTGTGGTTACCTGAAAATCGATGCTAGAAATATGTTTTGATTATCACAAGGAAGCTAAAAATGCAAGAAATCTTGGTTTAACAACTCAAAATCAAATGATGAATTTTTGTGGGTGAAAATGGTGAATGTATGTGTGTGTTTTTAGAGAGAGAGAGAGGTGAGATAGGGAGAAAATGGTGAAGTGGAAAAATAAAAATGGGGTTTTCTAACCCTTTTATAGTTTTCCCTTAATTAATGATTCTAATAAATGTAGGGTCTAAATGAAACATTTTCGGACTAGAATTTCTTGAATACAATCGCTTACGTCTTGAAACCTAATATTCTTATCACAATAGACCATAGACTCATCTTATAATTCAAGATTTAAGATTGAATAGACCTTCATGTGAGCACATATTCGGAACTAGAACATATCATGGATTTATTTAAATTATTTCTAGGGCGGTTGTTACATGCTAATTTTCACAGACGGAGTCTCGATGACAAGGCGAATCTTGTGCATATTTTAGCCTTATAGGATAGTCTTGAAAAGGAGAAACAACCGGCTTCCACAAATTCGAGGACACTTTCTGATCTTTGAAGGTATGCTTTTATTTGTTTATTTTTAGTAGTCTAATGCGATCTTCTGCAGATATAATCTCCCATCAGACTGGGGCTTGATTATATACCCTTCCGGAGCTCTATCTCCGGAGGTAAATCTGCCAGAATTACGGAGCTCACCTCCGTCAGGAACGAAGCTCATCCGTCAGAATGGAGCTCCACCAAATATGGAGGAAATCTCTTCTTTTCTTCCTCCTTAAGAAAAGGTATGTTTCCTTATCTTTTATTATTATAATATATTTATTATATGGCATGTAAATCCCATAAACATGTCTATGATATCTTGTGCCCAAATAACAAGGGTATCCCCCTAAAACCCTAACTTATGCCCCAAGATAAGTTTCTCCTATAAAAGGAGGTCTCCCCTCACGAATAAAGGTGGTCGTCTTCTCTACGAAGCCATTTCCACCGCCAACACAAACACACCCGATTATGCGGCGTTAAGCTTCACAAAGCTTTACACCGATAGGGAATCGCCAACGAATCGGTCAAAATCCCCTCCTTGTTTCGATCGGAGGGCCATGCGGTTCTTTGATCAAACAGTGCTCAATAAGAAGAATTGATGTGACTAATTTATACCTATTACCCACATCGTTATTGGCTATTTTACTATATGTTTTAAGTCGTTTTTGTATGCATTTGGCGCGTTTATGGTGTTTGTTAGTGTTTACAGGTTCTAAATAGGTTACGCGTCCAATTGGTACATTTTCGGATGATTATTGGCCTGGAAGTGCAATATGATGTTGAGAGTTGATTTGAGTGGAAGAAACGGCAAAGTTTGGCAAGTAATCGAGATCGAAAGTAGTTGGTTCTATACAAGCCGTGACTGCGCCGCAGTAGGGATGCATGTAGCCCACTGCGCCGCAGCCAATATCCTCGGAAACAAATGAAGATTGCCCCACTACGCCGCAGTGGGGGTCATAAGTAAATGACTACGCCGCAGTCAGGAAAGGAAGAAAGGAGGTCGTGGATTCATACTGCGCCGCAGTCACTTGAAGTCAAAGTCAAACTACACCTCACTGCGCCGCAGTGAGGGAAGGCTCAACCCCACTGCGCCGCAGTGGGTGCACGGGAGAATCAGACTTGCCTTGTTTTTGCATCATATTTTGGAGGAGTATAAATATAAAACCCTAGGTCAAAAATTGGGCATCAAAAATCTTTCTAGGAGCTGTTCTACAAGGGTTCTTCTTCCTCCAATCAAGATTATTTCTTAAGCGGATTCGTTGAAGATTCACGGGCACCCATCTAGATCGTATCTACTTATTGTCTTGCGTTTTATTTTCTTCAAACGATTGGTACATCATGTTTCTCTTCTATTTTATTCATTATTGTCAATTGATCATGAGTGGCTAAACGTTTAATCATCCACCTTGATGAAACAAGACGGATAATGTGATTGCAATATTTTTAATTCAAAAAAGGGTTTATTTAATTATCGTTGTTCTGTGATCTTGATGATGTTAACTCTTTTTATTAATTAATTTTGATATTGGTTGCATATGATTCTTTGTTGGTGGTACCAGTTGAATGTGTATATGATTTTAAAACGGTTACTTATCTATAAGTAATTATCACTAGTTCATGGTATGATAGTGAATATCATTTTAAGAAAAGATTAATTTTGTCAACGTGATTGATATCGGTTGGTGGTACCACGCTATTGTCACATAGGTTCAATTGATAATTTAATAGTCAATAAAACTGATTGATAGAAGAATTGTCTTAGTTTTGGTGGTACCGTCTTGGGTAATTCGACTAGCAATTAGGTGATTCGATAATTTGTTCACGGTTGGTGGTACCACGTGAGTATCTTAATCTTGTCACGATTATCTTTAAACTCTAGAGAATTTGATCTTCATTAAATGCAATCACATTTGAAGTCGAGGGAAGTCAAGGTGGATGAATTTTAATTATACTGTCTGAAGTTTTCTTTTAAACTATTTTGCAAACCCATTTACTTTATTTGTCAAAAGGATTTTTGAAGCAACACCCGTTTTCCAAACCATTTCATGAGAAACTAATCATTTCCCAATCCCTGAGAACGAACTCAGACTTACCTCTTAATTATATTACAAACGATCGGGTTCACTGCCCGTGAGTGCGTAGTAGTGAGTTTTTGGGTAGTTTTAGTTTTATAAATTTAAAGCTCGATTTTACACATCAAGAATTTCAGCGATTTTCCACGGCGCCGCAGTGGGAATAACGTCTCCACTGCGCCGCAGTCAGCCGAAGAACAAAACAAATTCAGAGATGTGCCACTGCGCCGCAATGGGGGAGTACACAAGGCCATTACGCCGCAGTGAGGGCACGGGGACTGAGGCTTTCCAGCTTCGTTAACATCCAATTTTTGGAGAGTATAAATAGAAGACAATAAACCATTTTTCAGGCATCAAGCTTTCTTTCTAGGAGCTGTTCTACATGAATTCTTTCAAGGATCATCTCAGATTTCATCATTGGATTCATTGAAGATTCAAGAACACCCATCTAGATCGTATCTAATTTTCTGTCTTGCAATTTTTATTCAAAAATCACCGGTACAATATGTTCTATTTCTATTTCGTTATTTACTTTCAATTTAGCATGAGTCGCTAGATTTCTAATCATCCACTTTGATGAAACTTGACGAATGATATGATTGCAATATTTTAATTCAAGAGTTGATTCAATTATCGTTGTGTCGTGATCGTTATCAGTTAATTCCTTATGATTTATTCTTTTAATGTTAATGGTTTATGTGTTCATCGTTAGTGGCACTAGGTGAATATGTTTATCATTTCAATTCGATTTTCTATGGTCGGTTGTCACCGGTTCATGGTATGACGCTGAATATCAAATCCATAATAGCAATTAATCGGTAAACGTGTTTAGAAACGGTTGGTGGTACCACGTTTTCATTCACATAGGCATAATTGGTAATTGGATAATCAAGCAAACTAATTGTTGGGAAAATTTTCTAGGCATTGGTGGTACCTGCTTGGGTAATTAAACTAGCAATTTAAGTGTTTGGGTGATTTGCGAGCGGTTGGTGGTACCACGCGAGCATTTAATTCTTTCAAGATTATCTTGTTAACTCTAAAGAATTTGTTCTTAAACGTGTGCAATCATAGCTGAAGTCAAGTGGATTCGAAGTGGATGATCTTTATTTATATTGTCTGAAATTTCCTTACTTTTAATCGTCTTGTCTTTTAAATTTCTTTACTTTCAAATTGTCAAAGTTGGGTATCAATTCGGCTACGGTTCCACCCTTTTTTTCTAAAACTACTTTAGCAAACAATTACTTCAAAACCAATCCCTGCGAACGACCTAGGACTTACCTTTTAGCTATACTATATGCGAACGGGTCCACTGCCCGAGAGTGTGTAGTAGTCAGTTTTCGGGTATTTTTTGTTTTTAATTTTTAAACGCGATTTCACACATCAGTTTCGTTCATTCCAAGTAGTTGATATACTTGACGATTATGTTGGTTCAATGGTTTGGTTTATTCCAAGTATTTGATATACTTGACGGTATGTTGGTTCATTTGATCATTAATTTCATGTTTTGATATGCTTGATGAATTCGTTTGTGTAATACCTCACCAGTGGCAGAAACGTGAGATGCAACTGAAATAAGCTTGCAAATGGATCTTATACAGAGAAACTACATGATGTTCATCTAAAACAACAAACTGTCATACGCGAGTCAAAATACAACATACAGATCCCATGAAAAGGGAGAGCAAACCGAGGCATCGTGCCCGAGTCTAAAGATCTAGAATGCAATCAAAAAATCCTTAGGTCCATCTATAGGCATCAACTCCTAGCTTGCAAGCGATTTCTCTTATACTTGAAAAAATACTCAAAAACGTCAACACTAGGTTGGTGAGTTTGTACTTCGTAGGAGCACATAACATGTTCAACGTTCAACTATTAACAACGGTTTCCTCAATATACATACTTATGTATAAATAACGCGGATTCAACAATCCGTAATGTATACCGTCTTATATATATAATATGGATTTAATAATCCATAACATCTTCTGTCATATATAAATAAAAACGTCAATAACGCGGGTTCAATAACCCGTAACGTCTTTACGCAGGTTAAACAACCCATATCGCGGTTATGATCATGCCGGGTGTGGATTCGTCAATCCATCGTCTTCCATAATAATATAGTATAATATATCGTCTTTCGTCTTTAAGTATAATATCGTCATAATATGGCATGATCATACCGGGTGTGGATTCGTCAATCCACCTATAATGTCTTACATAATATATAATATAACGTCATTCGTCTTATAAATATATATAATATGGATTAAACAATCCATAACGTCTTTGTTTTTTACACATATAATACAACACGGTATCAATGTAACAATACGTTCAACGTCTAACAACAATGATGCATCCACAACAACAAGGTCACGTTTAACAGTGAGTACACTTTTCAGTTAACTAAATCGCCAAAAGGATCTAGGTTTCCGATATGCCCTTTAGGTATTGGCGGGGTTTGTGTACAGGTGATACCATTGGCTTTTCCTCCAACTAACCAACACCCATTAAGCATACCAAAAACCTACCAATCTCTAATCATATAAACACATCAAATACCAATCACTGTCTACCTATCGAGTGTACTAGCACAAAAATGTATGCATCTAAAATAAGCATAAGCTTAAACTACGGATAACACGTAAACACATAGCGAGTATCTTTCCACCCCCAAAGCATACAACACATATAGTAGGGGCTACGAAACTCACCTTTGCCAAGCATCAACAAGCTAAGATCAAGTTATAAGTATCTTGGTTCTAATTTTGTTCATCTTAGTTCTGATTTGTTTATCTTGATTCTGAACTGTTGTTAGAAACAGTCCTCAAAACTAACGACCGTTAAAACATGCACCAATTTGATCCAAAATGCACCCAAGCTTCGTTATGACCTCAAAATCAGTTAGGGGACACTTCCAAACTCATTTCCAAGCATAAATGAACATAACCCACAACACAAACTCGATATATAACATCTAATGTTGTCTAAATCCGTTTTTGACCCAAGTCAAAACCCTAGGAAACCCTAATTCGACCCAAGAATCATTTTGACCATTTTGGAACCATTTCGAAGCCACTAGTCATGTTACCAACACATTTTGGACAAAACCCATCATTAAAACTCTTTCATTTCACAATCCAAGACCAATTTATACTCAATTTCACCCAAAACCCTAATTTGATCAAATCTCCAATTTTAGCAACCAAAATGACCAAAGATGTTTAGATGTGACCAAGAAACACAATTAACAACATATAAATATGATTTTGAGCTAAGAAACACTTACCATTTTTACCCGGAACCTTAAATCTGATTTTTGGAGCTAAATTGGAAGTTCTTGCACTTAAAAATACCAAAGTTTTTGATATGTGATGAAGATAATGATGCTAATAATGATTCCTACACAAATCTTACTTAAAACAACAATCTTGGTGCAAGAATTTTAGAGAGTGAGTGAGATGTATGTGTTTTTTTTTAGGTTTCTTACACTTTAGAGAGAGAAAGAAATAAGAGAAATGAATGTATGGATAGAATGGGTGAAAAAATGGGAGGGGATAAAGTTGGGTCATGGGTATGGGTTATGGGTCAACCCATTGATAACCCACCCACATTTCTAGTTTAATTATGTTTGTGTCGTACTTCAACTTTGTGCATTGTATATAATAAACTTTTAAATTATGTACGGTTCATGTATCCGTATATATGGGACAACCATATAAGATGTCACATGTAAATTTTTGATTGGTCGAATACATACGATACATATGATATGAAAGTCTATTACATACAATAATGCACAAAATTGAAGTTCAATATACAATATAACAATTTGTGTAAAGTTGTTTACATTCAGAGTACTAGTTAATCCCAATATCAATATTTTATAGAGACACCTTGGCCTTTGGAGAAAAAGGTCATGAGATCGATCATCATCCCATGTAAAGGTTGGAGGCCTTTTCTACCAATGGAAGCCGTCTCTCTATTTAGATAGAGGTAAGGTCTGCCTACATCTTTACCTCCTCATACACCGTCGATATATTGAGGTTCAAAATTAAAAAAAAAAACGACACCAAGCAGTTCTTTTTTTCTTTTATCAAGAAATGATTATGGAAATAATAGACTATATTTAAATATTGGTTTTTATGACAGATATGAAAAAGAATATCAAAACTCTAGTAGCAGTGGCGGCGCCATTTTGAACGGAGAGTGGGCCAAAGCCCATCCTAAGTATACTAGTGACATACATATATTATACATAGTCTGCTGGATTTTAATCTATCTTACCATTTTGGCCCATCCCATATAAGAAGTTTCAATTTTCAAAAAACAAGTCAGTCAAATGTTTGGTCATCTTATATCTGTAATAATTAATTATTTTTTTTAAGTAAATCTCGAAAATAACAAAAACTAAAAGGTAAAAACATCCTATGGTACGTATATCTATCATTCTTATGAACCATTAACTTTATTTCTGACATTAACTCGTTATTATTAACTAATGATTAATATAAGTAATAATTTTTCATTATCTTCAATACTTTATATAGCCTATTGTAAGGATGTCATTGTTTTGCTAATTGTTTGTATTGCATCATTATATTATTGTATATTTTTATTTGGAACTCCTTTAGAGTATTTCAATTTGTATATGTCTAACACGTGTTTATGTAATGTAGCTATATATTTTCTAAATATAAAATAGATCGTCATTCACAAAACAAAAGTTAAAAACAAATGTGTTTTACTACAATATAGATTGCTTTATATAATCGAAGACTAAAAGCATCAAAATAAGCTATATTATGCATATTTTCTAGACCGTTTTTACTTGTTTTTTGTAGCTAATAACATGTTTTCCCTGAAAAAAAATATGGTTGACTTGCTAACTGTCTTCATTCTTTGTAAAGGTTGTAACTAGGTTTGTTATAATGATTTTGTTCAACTACTGTTGTCTTGGTATGATTTTGCAGTTCTACTACTCAATATATTATATTGTCATTTGTTAGCGATATGTCTATTATTTATTAACTAAATGATACTGCGTCATCATCATTGTTCGACTAGTGTTCACAGAAAAACGAGAATTTGACCCTTCCTAAGTAAAATTTCTGGCTTCGCCACTATCTAGTAGACTTGCACATGTGGGTGGTGATGTTTGTTTGATGGTCATCAATTGTCTTGTGTTTGCATGTCACCACTCATAATTCAAATAAAAGAAATGGTCGGCATCATCAAGATGTCAAATGTCAAATGATGTGGCAGTGTCAATTGAAGATCCAAGACAACACCGATGTGTTAATCAAGCAAGAGTTTTCACCTCAAGGACAATAAGAAACGCCGGAAGATGATTAGGCGTTTCCCCAAATTATAAATCTATCGAAAGGACATAGTTACTTTAGGTGGATTGATCCTTAGCTAAGCTGATTTTAGGTATGCAAATATGTTGTCTGTATTACAAATATAACTAACCTTATACCGGATAAACAAAATTTATCATGGACAAAATAAGTTTCGTTAACTATATACATAATGTATTGGGGAAAAAAAATAAGAAATACATTGAGTTTGAAGGTATCAGGGAGAGGATTCCTTCAAGTTATTTCTTTAACTTGACTCAAGTTGGGGAAATCTGAACCCTTAATTAAAAATCAAGGGCTAGGATTCAAAGATAATCTTTAAATCTTGGCCTTTGATTTTCATTTAAAGACCAAGATTATCGATCCTAACATGCGTAGTCACGTTAGGATAACTTGAGGGAATCTCTTCCCAAGTTTGAAACCAAGCCAAAAACTTTAACATGCTAACAGTTACCACTAAAATAATAATAATGATTAAAAAAAAACATTATTAAGCAATGCACACGGTAAATTTTAAAATACATTAAGGCAACGACACGTTAAAAAAAACAAATATAGCGCTTTGCTGTCAAAAAATTGTGATCCCGAATGTTACAAAAAATTGGGGTAGTAACGACTAACGAGTGTAACATGGGTTCAACGTTAACATGTTATGCGTTTACATGGATTCTTAAGTTATTCAACAACTCACCCGACGTTAAAAATAATAATCATAATAATGTGCTTCTTGATATGCAAAAGAAATAAAATATTTAAAAAAGTGAGAAATGAATGGATAAAAGGAACTCTTTAATTATATCATCTTTTCGATTCATAGATGATACGGATGATGGATTGCATCCTCAAGCAGGGGTTTTTCCAGCTAGATTACCTCAATCATTTTCTATCCTTTTTTTCCCACTTTACTACCTACTGTTCCCTCTATTAATAAAAGTATATAATAGTACATGGTATATATAAAATGTATAAACATTATATATGAAATTAATAAAGGATCGCCATCAGAACTTTGTTGTTAAAGTTTGACAAAATATAGTTAGAATATAACAAAAGGATTAATCATTTACAAAAGAGATCGAGTGCATATTACTTCTAAAAAAGTTAAGAAATGCTACACGTTGTGGAGATAAAACACGGTTATTCTCTTTATAGTATGATGTTGCATAAAATTCTTTTAAAATGCCTCATTGCAAGTTTTATTTTTAACACCATTTATATAAGAGTGAGCAATAAGAATAATTTCTCTCACTCTTATTTTAGCAATAACACATGTCACTCAAATCGTCTAACGAACCTTGTATAGTTGTATGGTTATACATATCACATCAGACTTCGTCTCAGAATACACTAGTACAAATTTTTAGCATAGAGACCGGTTATTTGGACTATAGAGACCGGTGAAACAACTGGTCTCTATGACTAACCGGTTGTCAACCGGTCTTTATACTAGACATAGGGACCGGTTCCATTCAACTTAAGTGGTTTCCATTCAACTATAGAGACCAGTTGCTTATTAATTAAGCGGTCTCTATTCTTTTTTATTTATAAAAAAAAAACTGCAGACCAAACATACCTGCCGCTAACATCAAAACCAACACCAAAAGCATAGATTTATAGATTTTTCTGGATAATCAAAAAAATCTTTATTTGGCAAAAATACAAATTTACATTCACATGTGTTAATCTCCACTGATACAAATAAAATGTTAATACAAATGAAAAATCGTATACAAGCTAAGTCTAGCTTAACTGCATCTTTTCATTAACACTTGGATATAATTAGCCACAATGGTTCTTGAATTTTCTACCCCATTCACTAGAGTTCATCATCTATAAAAAAGCAAAAACAAAAACAAAAAATATGAAATGATATCATTATTATAAACCCAAATCAAGAGAAAATGCTCAAATAAATATAAATAAAAGTTAGTAAAAATATACATAAATATCACAGATCTAAAAGAAGAAAGAAACAAAGTCGATACCGCATAATGAAGATCCGTCAGAATTGTTTTCGTATTTATCCAGTGGACTAAAGTTTCCCTTTAGATCTGTAAAAATAAAAAATAAATATTTTAGATCCAACCCAAAAGGAAAAAAAATAAAAACCATTAAATCTAGCTTAGAGTATGCAGTAATGTTTTTACGTGCTTTTGTCTACTTGATTTTTAAAGATGAACAAGAATCTATTGGGGTTTGATAATAGATTGATTGGTATTCTTGAGAGTAATATTGGTGGTTGATTAAGAGAAGGAAAAGAGATGGCTGTAAAAACATGACGAATGGTAATAATTGAAGGAGAAAACACAAAATGAGAGAGAAAAGGAGTGTCAATTGAAAAATAAAGTATGAAAACTGAAATAGGATATAGATCATTGGATGTGGTGATTTGGCAATCCAAGTGATCTCCTTTCATTTTGCATCGTTGGATTGATTTGGCTCAACTACTCCCCTTTAATTTTGGTGAACATTATCTCAATTCTTTACTTACTATAAAATCATATTATTATCATATTTTAGTTTTAATTTATACTACCTATATAAACAAACTAACTCCTCCCAATTTAACACTCTACCTTTAAAATTTCTAATTTACCCTTTTAATCTATACTACCGTCAAACACTTAATCCCTGAAATTTCAAAAATACCCTTAAAAAAAACTTTTACGCGTGTCCTTCCCTTCCCTGAAGTTGCTCACATAGTGTACCCAAAAAACACATGCGTTACTGAATTTAATAATCAAGCGCACTCTAAAACAACAATGGCGGTTTGCACTTTCAGTCAGACTAAGAAACATGTGAATTGAATCATACATTCATGTAATAACACGGTACCGCTACTTAACTAGCGTTTGTTTTCTTATGCCCCGCCGCATCGCACGGGCACAAGGCTAGTCTATAATATATGTATACGTATATGTATAAAAATCATATTATTATCAATTTTTAATCTATAATATAACATGTTACAAATAACTTACAAGTATAAGTCATTTACATGCGTGTTTCGGGGTACCATGTTTTTGTTTCGTTGTTATTATGCATAAATAACTTTGCTAATTACTAAATTCTTATGTGATAAGTTAATTCATTGTCTAATATATTTCGAAAATTATAAAGGGGGTGTTTTTATTACGTTTACAAAAAAAATTTACGTTTTATTTTCCGAAATTATAATGGGGTGTTTGTTATTTCGTAGTTATACAAATTTTGCGTTTTCAAATTATATTATGCATTTTCAAAACTGCATTTTAAAAAAGTTGAGGCAATAATCACTTTAAAATGTAATCACAAACACTCTCTAAGTACTCAAATTATAAGCTTTAATTAATGTTTAATATACCTTTTAAATAATTAAAATTGAAGTGATCCCAAGCGTATGAAAATTGCATACCGATTTAGCAATTTTGAATGATACCATCTTAATTTATGCTATATTATAAAATAAATAGCATTTTGAGCTTCGAATTTTCAACAATTCACTAAAATCACATTATATTAATTACCTACACTACTCGCCGTCATTACATCGCCACCACCGCCATAACACAAAACGTGATTTTTCCGATTTTGACGGATCAATGTGTTGTTAGACACTTAAATAATGATAATTAGTTTTACACTATATTAGTTTTTATAGACTTTTAATGCATCAAAATGATATTTTTAAGTGTTGTCACTTTGTTCTTATTTTAAGGGTGTTCTTACTAGAGTATCACCTTATGACTGTTTGGCAAGAGCTTTTGGGAAGCTTTAACTTTTAATTTTGAACAAAAAACTCCTATTATGTTAAAATCTTTGTTTGGATGCAACTAGTTTTAACTTTTCGATGAAGCTTTTAGTTATTAAAGTATACAAATATCATACCAAACAATTATTAAAGTATGTATGTTTGTATGTATGTATGTATGTATGTGTGTGTGTGTGTGTGTATGTATGTATGTATGTATGTATGTATGTATGTATGTATGTCTAATCATTGGGCCTATTAGTACCAATATGATCACCATTTGTGTAAATAGGCTAAATGGGTTGTGTATGTTCGTTAATTGACCCATTGGGCCTTGAACCTCTTATATATATATATATATATATGGTAACACTCCGGTGAGAACACTCTTAAAATAAGATCGGTGAAAACACCTTAAAAACATCATTTTGATGCATTAAAAGTCCATAAAACTCACATATTGCATAAATAACTATCATTATTTAAATGTTTAACAACACATTCATCCGTCAAAATCGAAATAATCATGTTTTTTGTTTTGTGCATCCATCTTGGATGCATATTCATCAAAATGATGCATCCAACAAAAAACGTGATTTTTTCGATTTTGATGAATCAATGTATTGTTAAACACTTAAATAATGATAATTAGTTATGCACTATGTCAGTTTTATGGACTTTTTATGCATCAAAATGATGATTTTAAGGTATTCTCACCATTCTTATTTTAAAACTATTCTTATTTGATTGTCTATATATATATATATATATATATCATTTGGCCTATTAAGCCCGACATGTTTCTCGATCATTCAATTGTGCCTAACATGATGCATCGATAAGTATGAGATGTATGTGTGTTTAATCATTGGGTCTATTGGGCCCAATATGTTCAGTAGTAGAGATGTGCATGGTCCAGTTTGAACGGTTTTAGCCTAAAGTTTCAACCAAACCTAAACATACGGTTTAACATTTTTTTCAAACCAATCCGTCCAAATTGTTATGTCAAACCAGACAAACTAAAACCAATTAAACCAGTTTGGTTTGAACGAAATGGTGTTTTTAAAAAAAAAAGTAAATGTATAAAAGCATATAACATTTAAGATTCGATATCATAACATAACAAAATATTTTTAAGTCTTATTAAGCAAAACAAACATAACAATTTAATATTTGATAATGTCTACATTTTTAACAAATAATAAGTATATATAATTTACATTATCAACTATTAACATAAATATAAACTTACAAATATTATATTTAAATGGTCTGGTTTGGTTTTTCCGGATTGTATAATATCTAAAACCGAAACCAACCAATCCGTCCAATTATCTCGATTTAAATGGTTTATCCCCCCCCCCCCCCCCCCCGTTAAATGACTCAAGGTCCACCACTAGTTGTATTTGCTCGTTATCATACGAATGGGCCCACCTTTCTTGTAACAATAATTAAAAAAAAGACCAAATTAAAATAAAATAACAATTTTATATCATACTAAACAAAAGATATATAAAAGAAGAAAGGAGATATTTTAAAAAATTTATTTATAAAATTGATATATTAAAATTTTAAAAGTTATATGTACAGACAGTTAATTTAAGTATATATATCTTTGTCATTACAATAACATTAAAAGTTATTTTAACGATTGAAGTATAATAAATTTTGTTGTTTGTTGTGAATATGGTTATATTGAATGTATAAGTTGGGGAAATTTTTTTTCTCAAGAAAAGATAGAGACCGGTTAGTTATAAATTAAACTAACGGTCTCTATTCATTTTAGGAAGGAAAAATGCATCTAATAATAAGAATAGAGACCGGTTGAGTACAAAATAAGTGGTCTCTAAACTTTAAATTCTTTTGTACTCAACAGGTCTCTATAATTTTTTCAACCGATCTCTATTCCTATATAAATATAGAGACCGGTTGAGTAAGTATAGAGACCACCGTTTTATAGAGCAACCGGTCTCTATTATTTTAACCGGTCTCTATTACCCCAAATTTGTAGTAGTGATATATATATATACTAATCTTGTGCCCGCGCGATGCGGCGGGTCATCGGAAAAAAACACTGGTTAACGGTACCGTGTTATTACATGAATGTATGATTCAACTCTAGTGTTTCTTAGTCCGGCTGAAAGTGCAAACCGCCGTTGGTGTTTTAGAGTGAGTGTTTTTTATGTTGATTCATTATTAAATTCGGTAACGTGTGTGTGTTATTTTGATATACTATGTGAGCAATTTCAGGGAAGAGAAGGGACACGCGTAAAGTTTTTTTTAAGGATATATATATATATTTGGAATTTCAAAGATAATGTGTTTGATGGTAGTATAAATTAGAAGGGTAAATTAGAGATATTAAAGGTAAAATGTTAAATTTTTAGGGGGTAGTTTGTTTATATAGATAGTATAGATATATATATATGTGAAATGTTCATTTGAAAACTAAAATTTATGTGAAAACTAGAAAACTGACCAAAACACACTGTGATCTTAATTTAACACAATGTGTTTTAGTTGCATTTTTTAAAAACACAATGTGTTTTTGATAGCGCATGAAATCAGAAAATTGTTCAAACACATTGTGATATGAACTAAACACAATGTGTTTTCTAAATAAAAAATAAAAACACGTGGTGTTAAATTCAGATCACATTGCGTTTTGGCCATTTTTCTAGTTTTCACAAAAATTTTAGTTTTTAAATGATTACAACCCATATATATATATACTCCTTTATAAAAGGGATTGGATTTAAGTAATAAGAACCTGATATTCCTAATTTGCCCTTGATCTTAATTCATTTTTATATACCCATCCATACATTAAGACTAAATTACCCTTACAAAACAATCTGACACAAGTACACTACTTGAAACCCTTACTCATTCGTTGCCCCCCCCCCCCCCTCCTCTTTCAACCCCTAAAAAATTTTCACGTCTCCGCTTCAATCCACCATGGTTGTCCAACGGATTTTAATACACCGTTCGTTGGAAGAGAAAGGGGGTGAGGAGAAAGTCATTTTAATTCAATCCAGTCGATTTCAAAATTTTCAATCCACCCGATTTCAATCAACCGGTGTTGATGGCGTTGCCGCCCAACGGAATTCAACCGGAATTCAGCATGTTTATTTCAAACCGCAACGGGTTTCTATTATTTGCAATCACCATCCGCAATTGGTAAATATTTGTGATTGATATTTTTTTCTTAACTTCGATTTATGTATTTTCTTAGAACATTTTCAATAATCTTCATCATAATTATTATCTTTATCCATCCATTGTTATTTTTACATGGATAAAGTAACGTTTTAATATTTGATGGTTGAACTCTTTTGTCCTTACAAGTCATTTATTATTGATTATTGATATATATTGTATATAGTTATGTAAGGTCGGTTAATATGCAGGTAAATCTTCGAATTCTTATGGAGTTTTAGATGAGGTCGAATAGGGTAATTTTTCCTTCCCAAGTTCATATGAGTAGGGTTTTAAATATTTCAGTTGGGTAATATTTTTAATGGGAGGTTATAAGTTTTTGATTTATTTTCATTTTAGCAATCTTATATTCAAGTTTATTCAATGGATGTAGCTTCAACTATCCGTTGGTATCATTGTTAATTTTTTTAATTTTTTTTAGCAATCTTATATTTGCTTCACACCACTTTTCGTTTAGCTATCATGTGGTCTCCTATGTTATAATTTTATTTGTAACTGATCATCTTGCTGACTTTGTGATCATTTCGTTGTTTGTTAAGAAAGAAAAAACATGATTAGATTTGTTTCATGAATTTGATTGTCGTCTTAAATCAAGATTTTGTGTGTAAATTTGCAACGTTGCAGGAATTGGTTATGCCAACATTTCTATAATGTTTGATACAACCTCAAGTAAAGCTAAAACAACACCTGTTCAATGACCTGCTTTTGGAGGAAGTAAGAACTTAACTAAGAATCCACCATACACATTGTATAGTCGCTTTCATGTAGAGTTATCACATAGTATTAATAAACAAAAGTAACTACAGGAGACGCGAGAAGCAATGGAGCAGTCAGAAGTGGGGCTCCTTAAAAAAAGCGTTGCCCATTGAAGTACGAAAAATTGGCGTTGGCTGAGTTAACCAAGATTAATGGTAAATTTGGTAAATATAGCAAGTATTTGGTCATCATAAATTTATAGAATCTGTTAACTTTAAAAACTATATGCATCTATCAACCTATAAAGTTGTATAAATTTATATGCATACTCATATTGTGGCATACACATACTCTAATCGACCTGGATTATGCACCTCAAACGTGGCGTATAAAGAAGTTTTAGATAATGCATAGCTGTTAGAAGGTGCATGGTTTTAAGTACCATCTCATTTTTAATTCTGTTTATAATAGTGAGAATGCCTTGATTCATCTTTCAATGTATTGTTTTTGTTAAGATTTCTTAGATTTATGATCATTTTCGCAATGGGTCCGTCAAACAATGCCTGCTCTAGCTGTTCAGGTTAGAACTTATATTGATTAGAGCTTAATGTTTCGTATCGATAACAAACATGTCTTATGCCAAGATAGGTGGAAATTGTATTCGAGTAATATATTAAGAGAAATAAAAACTTGATAAAGAAATGGATAATAAACGAAGACTATGCTAAGATCAGTCACATGACATATGACAAATGGTTGTAAAATTCACTTTGTAGAAGCTTATGTATCTAAATATTTATCATTGATTGTTTTAGAGTAGAGATGTTTATGCGTATAGTTACTTTAAAGTTGGTGACAAAGGTAAGGCCGTTAACCAGCATATAATAATGGATGTTGTGATATGTTGATGTATGCAACTATGCAGGTGAACAGCTATGCATTAACAATACATTCAAAGCAAAGCTCAAGAAAGCAACTCAATGTCTCAAAAACGCAGCTCAACATATAGTAATATAGATTGAAAGTTTTCTTTATAATCTTTAAATCATTGGATTGATAACGGTTGGTTAATGTAGAAGACAAGATCTCAATTTATTTTCTACATTAATTAGATTAAAATTATTAGCCTTATTGCATGTGTAGGTCTACTCTATAGAACACATTTATTTTTAGTCATAAATTCACGCAACAGGAAACTTACCACCACATTTAACCACCGTTTTTAGAATTACCGCTTCAACGTGCGGGTACCCCTCTAGTATATATATATATATATATATGAATTCGGTATGTGTTGGGAACCATTGCCTCCACACTTTATAAATTACATCCTCCATTAGTCGTGAACTCATGGAGCTCATTCCTCACAACACGCTCGACGAACTCCCACCCGACAAGTTCCTTTGTTTCGCACATGACGTGTCATTTCCCTCTTCTTGCGTGGCCATACCAAACAATAAAAGGTCCCGTTTAATTTTTACGTAATAAACTTAATAATTAAGTCAAATTTCATGTTTCTTTTTTGACTTAATAAAGAAAAATAACCGTCAATTACATATCTTTTTACTTAATACATACAGATATTACTTATACATTTAGCCATTTAATACACTTAACACTTACACTGCATTCTCGAGTTTTTATTAAAAGAAAAAAAAAAGAGAAGATTGGATAGGAGAAGAAATGATAGAAGATTACATTTATAAAAGTCATTCTCGAGTTTGAAAGGAAAGTAAAAGAAAAATAATCTAAACAATCAGAACCACCACCGGAAACCTGCAATCACCACCTGCAACCACCCTTGCACGCAATCACCACCGGAAACCTGCAACCACCACCTACAATCACCCCTTCCACGAGTTTCCATCCAAATCAGGCCAAAATGGCCAAAAAACTTTTATGGGGAAAAACCTTGATTTTTCCTTCCATTCACTTTCTTTTCTTTTGAAAAAAAAACTTAAGAATGCAAAAAAATAAAAATTCTTATATTAATCTTTCTTTTCCTTTAGAAAAAAAACTTAAGAATGAAGCATTAATGACGACTAAAAAAAACGGGGTCATATCAAAAGTGAAAAATGGAATGTTCTTTTTTATTTTTAGTTTTCTACAAATATATTTCTTACAAAGAAAGATCACAATTAATACATTAGTTATTCGTTGATATGATGGTTTAATCCTTTAAATTTTACTCTTTTTTCTTTTTTGGTTTAACTTTTTAATTTTTTTTCTCCTACGCTTTAATCCTTTAAGTTTGTATTGGCTTAAAGCATCAAAATCTTAACAGTAAAAAGACTAAATTAAATAACTTAATATTAATAGTAAAATCATTACAAAAGATAAAGTTAAGGATTAATTGTGTTATTGGTAAAGTATAAAATTAGTATTCCTTGAAAGAGATAAATTAATATTAAAAAGAAATAAATACATTGTAATGTTTTAGTTTTTAAGGATATAGTACTCCTTTTGATAATCAAAATTTAATGAATAACATATAGTTATAATAAATATATATAAATTGCATTATTATTTTTTTATAGTGATCATTAGCTTAAATGAGTTGGTGGATTAAGCGTCCGTTTTTTTTTCCAGTCAATATGTGTTGAATGTATAAATAATATATGTATGTATTAAGTAAATAATAGGCAATTAATAGTTACTTTTCTTTATTACATCAAAAATTTTTTTTGACGGAATAGATTAAGTTCTTAATTATTAAGTATATTAAGTAGGAAAAAAAAAGCATGGTCTAACTATCTTTGTATACATTTCTTGGTTCATATCGATTTAGAGTTAATCAACAATTGAATTGCGTTGTCATATAATCAGATGAGATCAGATAACAAACTAAATAAACATGAAAAAAATGTTAAATGCAGCTTTTAGAGCTGCACTTAACGTACATAAAAAACTTATACTTTTCATATCAAAAGTCCACCTCCTGAATTTTATGGGAAATATACAACTATTAAATGCACCTTAAATACATCCCTTAGGGTTATGTTTAGCAAATTCCCATAACATAAAATCTAATAAATAATCTAGGGTTGTAATCATTTGAAAACTAAAATTTCGTGAAAACTAGAAAATTGGTCAAAACACACCGTGATCTGAATTTACACAATGTGTTTTTTTTTAAGAAAACATATTGCGTTAAGTTGATATCACAGTGTGTTTGAATAATTTTCTAATTTTCACGCACTATCAAAAACACACTGTGATTACAACTTAACATAATGTGTTTTTAGTTAACACAATTAAAACACATTGTGTTAAATTCAAATCACAGTATGTTTTAGCCATTTATCTAGTTTTAACAGATTTTTTTGTTTTCAAATGAACATTTCACTAAATTACACTATCAATCATTTATATTTTAAAATATCTTCATCAAACCATCTATATTCTTTATTTTTACATCAATAATCTCCACCACTCGACACCATATTCACCACCAACAGTGTTGGAATTTTATTAACCGAATAACATTAAATGGGTTGGGTGACCGATCCGGTTTAAGTGACAAATTAAAATTTACATAAAACAACTTTAAATCAGGGTACGGCGATAACGTGTTAATAAACTATTAAAGCTATTATAATATCTTTTTTCAAGATCCACATGCATTGCAATATAAGTAACTTAAATAAATACAAACTAACTTCGTTGTGGTAGAGAAGATTTCTCATGATTTAGAAGATTCTGGAAACTAGATTCCAAGTATAGAAACTCTCCGTAAGTGCGTACACGAATAATGCCTCAACCAAGGATCTACTAGGCACCTTTAAGCTTACGACCGCAACAAACTGAAACCCTAGGTTTATCCCTAAGGTTGAATTCGACCTCTCTTATAGTAAGAGAGTCGAATTTCAAAATCCTTCTTAGGGTTTCTTGAATTCGACTTCAACCAAACTGAAAAGGCAAGAAACATTTTGTTGAAGTTAATTTAGGGTTTAACTAAAACCCTAAATAATTAAACCTACAACAATTTGGGGTTTTGGTTTCTTTGGGAAGTGGAATTCGACCCACACAAAGGAGAAAAGAGATTTTCACCTTTGTGTGTGTGTAAGGGTTGTTGTAAAATGAATGAATTATGAGGGTTTTCAAGGGGTTTATATAGACATAGTTTCCAAATTAGATTAGGAAACTATAACCCTTTAACTCTCTTGCATGGGAATTTCAACCCTCCCTCCCCTTTCCTTAGAAAATTTGGATCATTAACTAATTATTTATCCAACTCATTAACTCATTTAATTAATTAAACTACTTTTAATTAATAATTTATTTATCAATCAATTAAAACTAACTTTAATCAACTTCTATAAATAACGTTTCTCGGTTTTTATTTATCTTTAATCAATTCGCGTTAATTTATAAACGAATAATTTAATTAAAACTATTTAATTATATGCGTAAATGATAAAATATCATCCCGTAGCTTTATGTTTAAACATTATAGATGCTCTATGTTATATAAACAATTATTGTTAAATTAAGTTATTACGGAGTAATATACTAAAAATCTAATCTTAATCCTAATATATATTCTAAAAGACAACTGACTTAAGGGGCAAGGGTGCAGAGCCACAAGTTGGCAAATTGGCAACTTTTGGCAAGTAAGTCAGCCAATCAGATGTCGCCACGTGGCTTGTTGGTTTTCTTGCCAAAATTTGTCAAAACAAAGCCAAAACATATGGTGTAGTAAGCCAATTGTTGCCAAAAGTTGTCAAAATGCCAATGCCGAAAAATTAAAAGGTTGTTGGAATTTAAAAAAGTGACCGTTTTTTATAAAAAATAATACTTAGGCTCAAAAATTGGTGGACAGGAATTCAGAAGTCGAAGACGCCATGGCTGCCAAACCTAAGGTTTACCCTGCCAAGATACGCCCCGGATCATCCGACTTCATTTTTTACGAACATTTTGTATCATCATCGCCCATATAACGTAACACCGGCAGCCTAATTGTTTAACGATATCATCACCGATAGAATACTACTTTTCGAGCCACATATTGCTTTAATGGAACAAAAGACGGCAACACTACCACGGAAAAATCCTGGCAACTCTACTGCTAAGTTAACACTACCAAGCTAATCATAAACATGAAATTAACAACAATATTTAAGATAAATATACATATAAACATAAGCATAAGCAGCAACAGTTAACCAGAAAACCCTAAAAAGGCTCAATGGAAAACCGAAGCAACCAGAAAACCCTAAAAAGGGGTTACCGAAAAAACATGTTAGCATTACCAGAAATCCCAAAAAGAGGTAGCTGGCCAACATGCAGCAACATTACTAAAAACCCCAAAAAAGGGGGTCACCGGAAAAACATGTAACAACAACCAAAAGCCCAAAAATGGGGTCACCGAAAAAGCTGCAACAACAATACAAAGGATCCGATGAAAAGTGCCAACTACACCCTTTCTTCCAAACAATTATTGGCCGTCAAACTGAACGTTTTGGCCGACGATGAAAAGTAACCCCAAAAAGGGGTTTTAGATCGCGTCGGAATAAGAGTATTGTACGTTAAGAGCATTGGCAAGTCATTTCCAGCAATAGAACCCAAGAAAACGATATTATTTGCCTCAAAATCACCCCCCCCCCCCCCCCCCAAAAAAAAAAAAAAAAGAAAAAAATAAGGAAAAAGGTTTCCGGTGAGAGAGTTTTTTGGCACAAGAACAAAAAAAGAAGGGTCATATAGCACGCTCCCAACGTTCATAAGGATCGACTAAATATGGCTGATATATATAGTCAATGCTTGCCGATGGATAGGGTACAATGAACCCAGGGAGCTGATGCAAGCCAATGGAAGAAGCCGATGAAAAGTGCTGACTGTAGCCTTGCCCCTAATAGCTATTAACCAATCACAAAATATACCTAAAAGTTATAAACGTAAAACATTTGGATTAAAACGGATTAATATATGTATCATTATTTTATTATATATGTTTTTATTGTAATGTTAATATACAATAGCTTATTAAAAAATATAAATAAAATGTTTATAATTAAATATATTAAAATATAAATAAATTTCTTTTTAAATAATAAACATATATAAAAAAATAAACAAAATTCATACCATCAAGTCTTTAACCAGACATTAATAGTAATCATCTACAACACTTTCGTCAATATTTTAGTATTATATTTTTTACTTTGATTATACATAAATACTTTAAATTTGGATTACCGGTTAGTTTTTCCATATACTTTTACATTTGGATTTATGAAGTTTTTTGAGTTTACATATATAAATATATATACATAACTCTTATCTTTATTCTTAATATATACGATAAGACAGTTGAACTAATGACTTATTAACCAATCAAATCGTTCAATTTCATCAAATTGACTCTCGCTTATGTCATCATATAGATTAAGTATAAATTAAAAATAATAATAATCACTATCCAAATATATTATTATATTAGTATTTATATTTATTTGTAGAAAAAGTCTCATTAATTTACACTTTTTTGTTTTCCATCAACAATTTATACTTTTTAGCCCTGAATACTTAATTTATATTTATTTTTAGTCATCAACTTAAGAACTCATGTACGACAACAAAAAAGAAGCTACGATCAACTATAAAAAAGGGTTTTCTTTTTATATACTTTGCACATAATTAATCATTATTATTATTATTATTTTAACATTAAATTCTTATAGTTTACACTTTTAGAATATAAAAAACGGTAAATTTTTTATATAACTAAAGTTGGAAAAAAAAAGATAAACTAGAATCAATATTTATATGGAGTTAATTTGCGTATGTTTCTTCTTTAGCTTTTGTATTGATTAAGTTGTGATATATGACTTAACTAATCTAAATATTATACTGTATATTAAATTTTGTATTTGTAACCTATATTAACTCTTAGGATTTACGATTACATCTTTCTATAACCTTTTAAATATAAAGTCTAAATTTGCTATGAGCAGGTTTCTGATTACTTTAATATATTGACTTTGATTATTTTAATTCTGTTTTGAAAGTAGCTCATTAATGATGTATACTGAAGATTTACGATTATATCTTTTTATAAGCTTTTAGATAAAAAGTCTAATTTTGCTATGAGTAAAATTTTGATTATTTTAATATATCGACTATGATTATTTTGAATCTGTTTTGAAACTAGTTCATTAATGGTGTAATTTTTTAGCCGTTGTTATTCTATCAGGGGAAAATGCTACATATTGAGATGGTGTTGAATGTTTTAGTATGATTATTTAGCAGGGTGGAACAGTTTATCATTTTAGTTTGTGTATGACAGATATACTTCGGATTTTATGAAAAGCATGATATCAATTTAAATAATACCTTTAGATAAAACCCTTTGATCCACGTTATGTTTAGCATTTAACACAACAGGAGATGGCTTTGCATGGTTTTTGGCTCGACTCCTTTTTTGATCAAAAATTTGTTTCCTTATTTTTCTTGCATTAGCCGATAAAATCATTTGATCAACGTTTGGAATGTCTTCAGTTGGGCTCCTTTTTTTTATCCAGAACAATTTTCCTATAGGATTCTGTATGCAAAGATGTTTATTTGATTCTTATGGTTAATTTGTTTGGGGTTTATTTTTTAAAATTGGATTAAATATATAGAAACACATTAAAAGAACTTGCCAGTTTTTTTCATGTTTTTTTTGCTATTTGCAGAAAACTACCATACATGGCTCGGTCAATGATGAATGAGCGGAAAGTTTTATGAGTTTTGACCGATGAAGTGACTATTGAGCTAGCAAATTTCCAAGTTGATTTCGGTATCTATTTAATATATTTGAATTCCAATTTTTTAACTTTGATTAATACATTTTGAAACTACCCATCCATTGAATAAATTCTTTAAATTTGGATTACTGGTTAGATTTTCCATATGCTTTTATATTTGGATTTATGAAGTTTTTTGAGTTTACATATATAAATATATATACATAACTCTTATTTTAAATATGTTATAAATAATTTGTGTATTTAATACGGATTAAATATATAATAATACATATTATCAGGCAAACAAATATATGAGAAATTATTAATATTCATAACTAAATATATTCTATAAATATATGACATATAAAAACATTAAGAAAATATTAGACTAAAAAAATAATAAATACCATATGTCACTTTAAGATTTTCGAACTAGAAAGATTTACCATTTTCCTTTACATAAATAAGATAAGAAACAATAAAGCAAAAGAATCTTCTCCAAGTTTAATGATGTAAATCCAAACATATGTTTCTGCCCTCTTTTCTGTCGTTTAACTCTCTTTCTAGACTCATCAAATAGTCCCTCTGTTTCCCTCAATTTTCTCTCTTCTCTTTCTCTAAATTTCCCTTTACTTTCTTTCATCCCAATACTCTGTTTTCAATTATTTAGTTATTAATACTTCAATTATTTTTCTCTTTTTCAGAACTTTAAATACGTACTCTCCTTATTTTCATGCCTTTCTAGTCAATATAATTTTATGGGTATTGATTGTACATGCACTACCTTCATCTACCTACCTTAAAAATCCAATCTTTTTTCTGGGTTTCTTCCATTCAAGTTTTCTTTTTCAAGAAAACCAAAAGAAAAAAAGACACACTTTAGGATTTTAAGTACATAACTTGAATCTTGATTTTGGTTTTCTTTATTTTCAGTTTTCTTTTTCAAGGGAAAAAGAAAAAGACACCCTTTAAAATTTTAAGTCTAAAAAATCAAAAATTTTGAGCATAATATATAGCCCATTAGTTAGACCAGACATAAAAAAACTAATGGCTTTTTTAGTTTATTGTCAAGTGTGTTTGATATCAATAATCTTGATTCCATTCATGTGTTGGGTGGAATCAGTGAATGGAATTGGGGCTAATTGGGGTACACAATTATCTCATCCACTACCACCAAACACAGTAGTGAAGTTGCTTATTGATAATGGAATACAAAAGGTGAAGCTTTTTGATGCAGATTATGGTGTATTAAGAGCTTTGGGAAGCTCTGGAATTGAAGTTATGGTTGGTATTCCTAATGATATGCTTGCTACTGTTGGAGGTAGTATGAAAGCTGCTGAAAAATGGGTTTCTAAAAATGTTTCTGATCATGTCACTAATCATAATGTTAATATCAGGTTAGTAAAATTTTTTTTTTTTTTGTTAGTTTTTTTTAATTGACTATGTTTTTCTGGTATTTGCAAGTGTTACATATTGTAAATGTTAGTCTCCTGCCTTCCTTTTAGGCCCTAGACTAAGAGCTCATTGCTCACTGGCATGTTTAATATGTTCTGACAGGTTTAAAAGTTAATGAATGCTAATGTTTAACCATATTTATATAGTACATTGTTTTTTGATGCACAAGACGACTTTTATGTTCTTGTACATATTAAACATTTATTTTAGTGTTATGATAGGCCATGTTTAGCAATACCTTTTTTTTCTATGTACAATACTTATATTTTAATGTTAGTCTTGATTAGGCAATTTAAGTTAATTAAGTTACTGCTTAAGGTAGAGGTAAAGTTACTGTTTAGATGCTTGTTTTAGATTTGGATTATTATAGTTTTGACTATTCAAAGACCCCATCAGATAATTAGGTTGCTTAACAAGTAATTCTATATTTTATCTGAATTATTAGTCTTCTCATAGCAAAGTCTTATATGTCTATTATAATATGATTCTTACATCATCAAAAAGTCAAAGGCATAAGTAGTTTTTTAGGCCAAGCTATCTCGCAGTAATCGGTTCAAACATATCCATAATCCGTCGACTGGATGGTCAAGTTTTTTAGACATTATATGCTAAGAAGCCACATAATCAAAATCATACTCTGTTTCTATGAAACCATTTATAGTCAGAACATGTATCGATCAGTTCCAGAAATAAGTTCAAACATCTTTTTCATCCTTGTTTGGCTTTTAGAAAGCATCATGGCATTTCAATATCCTATTGATTTGGTTGCTTTCAGAAGATTAGCTATATTTGGGTGTCATTATAATATTGGTATCTTTATAATAGTATATTCTTTGCTTGTTTAGAAGATTAGCACGATACAGGTGACACTTATGATGTAAAACATGAGAAATTCCAACTTCGCATAATATTTATTTATTACACTATGAATGGTTTTGTCACTTTTTGCACCAAGATCACCTTCAAATAACTATTGCTATAATTGTAATCCTTTTTTACAAATGTGCAATATATATGCCATATGCTAAAGATTCGTTTCATTTTCTAATGTTAGCTGAGTAGTTGACTTTATGTCATGTTTTGGAGTCGCATTTTAGCATCTTAAATGGCTTGTTTATTAGGTTGCCCTTTCAGATAAAATGTTAACTTGACATTACATAGTAAACTTACCATGAAATCCTTTATGTTTTATTAGCCGGTTAAACGTTTAAGAATATAGTTTGCGCAATTCTGGTATGACTTTGTGCATGGTTTAGTCGTTTCTTGAAAATGTTATTCTTTTTGCAGGTACGTTGCAGTCGGGAATGAACCATTTTTATCAACTTATAACGGGACTTTTCTCAAATCCACATTCCCAGCTCTCCAAAACATCCAAGCTGCGCTTGTAAAAGCTGGACTTGCCACCAGAATCAAAGTCACTGTCCCACAAAATGCAGATGTTTATGGGAGTGGTACAAGTGGGGTCCCATCAAGCGGTGATTTTCGGCCTGATATCCATGATTACATTATCAAAATCACAAAGTTCTTGAATGATAACGGATCACCCTTCACTGTCAACATCTACCCATTCATAAGCGTATACCTCAGCCCCGATTTCCCGTTTGAGTATGCTTTCTTTGATGGGAATGGAGCTCCTCTTATCGATGGTGGAACTACATACACGAACATGTTTGATGCCAACTTTGATACCCTTGTGTGGTCCCTACAGAAGAATGGGTTCGAAAATATGGGAATCATAGTAGGTGAGATTGGATGGCCTAGTGATGGAGACCGAAACGCTAATAATCAGAATGCTCAACGGTTCATGCAAGGGTTCATGACTCATATAGCTGGTAATAAAGGGACCCCAATGAGAACAGGCCCGATTGATGCTTATTTGTTTAGTTTAATTGACGAGGATGACAAAAGTATCCAGCCTGGAAACTTTGAAAGACATTGGGGAGTGTTTTACTATGATGGACAACCAAAATATAAATTAAACCTTGGAACCAACACTTCCAATTCTGGTGATCTGGTTCCCGCCACAAATGTTAAGTATTTGCAGAGAAAATGGTGTGTGATGAAGGACTCGGCTAGGTTGGATGATCCATCAATCGCACAGTCAGTGAGCTATGCATGTGCCCTAGCAGATTGCACGAGCCTCGGGTATGGAACCTCTTGTGGGGAATTAGACGCTAGAGGAAACATTTCATATGCTTTCAATAGTTATTATCAAAAAAATGATCAACAAGATGTAGCATGCAAGTTTCCTAATGTTTCAATGGTTACCAAAGAAGACCCTTCCACCGGGACATGTCGGTTCGCGATTATGATTGAACCATATTTTGGTGGTTCAAATCGGTACATTGGCTCGATTGTGAACTTAATCTTGGGCTTGGTTCTGTTTCTTATCTTGGTTTGGTAAGTTTGGGCTTTTATTGGGTCAATCTTTGGTGAATAGGTGATGGAAGATTGAATTTTGGGTTTTTAAGAAGTTTGATGTTGATTAGGGATTTGGTAGATTTGTAAGAAGGTAGTTTAATGACCTAAACTATGAGAATGCGATTGCTATGGATAAATGTTTCTTGAAACCTTAGGGTGTATGTTGATAAGCATAATTGGATTTATAAGCGGCATGAATATGAAACATTGATGTGCTATTGCTAAATTGCTATCCAACTCTTTGGTGTATGTTACTAACTTCTACTATCACTTTTTAAATTAGACCTTGAGCCTAGCCTAAAAAATTTGGTAGTTAAGATTTTCCCAAGTTCCCCTCCCATTTTTTAATGTTCATAAAAGTGTTTTTGATTGATACATATAAAAAATGATCCGTGTGATCATTGCATTTTATCTGAAGCATATATTATACAACAGAAATATAAGGCTTCTATAATAATTTATATATCTAAAGGGTACATAGGTTAGCTTAGTTGGCTTGTTTGAAGACCTGTATATAATACTCGATTAAATATTCAAATTTGACTTTTCAGATTTTTATCTTACTTCATCACTTAGGTCTTTCCCTTTGGTTTCAAAGGGAAGTAACAGAACACTTAGTCCAGAAACAAGTATCATAGCCTCAAATAACAAAATCGCAAGTGTTTGGTTGCAACTACCTACCAAACCAACCGATACAAGAGGGCACACCATGCCACCAACTCGGCCGACAGTTGTCGCTATTCCAACTCCTGTTGCCCTTAAGTTTGTTGGGTAAACCTACATAACCAAAACCGTTAGAACAAAAGAACATAGAATCGTATCACAATGACATTGTAAAATAATGTAGAAAACACAAATATTTAGATGGATATACCTCTGGAGCATAGATACAGGCAACAATGAAGCTTGCAGAGATGAACATACGGGCTCCAAATAGAAACGCTGTGGTCATTGCATCGTTTTGATGAACGGTGAGTGGTAGAAGTAGGATGAATCCCATAATGAACATTATTTCCATTGAGAGCTTCCGGCCTAACTTGTCCAATATGATTGCAGCTAAACCAAGCCCGGGAAGTTCTGATATAAGCCAGGATGACCTCATTAGAATTAACCCAAACAGTTGTTTTGTGATTGATTTTTTGATTTGTATTGGAAGGACAACAAAAAACAGGATTCTAGACCGAGTTACCAGCCAAGCTAGTGATGAATACATTTGTGTAGAGGCTTGAATCTGAGAGACTTTGTGATTGCAAAGTGAGCACACCACATTCACCTTGTCCGATGCTCAATTGTGAAGTCAATAGTACAATGCCGTAATAGGAAAAAGTGTTGCCAAAGTAAAGAAACCACAAAGGAATCGTTGTTCTTATCAACTTCGGTGATAAAAGCATTGATACAGATGATGAGGAGCTTCTTTGAGTATCCATAGGTTTGCACTTGTTATCTTCTCCATTTATTTGATCAGAGACGAGTGTGCCTATAGGGAGTTCTTTTTGATTGAGCACAGATCCTTTCTTCAGAATATACCCTGCCTCGGTGAATCTCCCTTTGGTGCAAAGATACCTAAGTGATTCCGGTACTTGATCATAACACAATAGCACAAGTAAAGATGGAACGGCTGATAGTCCAAGTAGCCATCTCCAGCCAAAATTTGGCATGATTGACTGTAGTGTAATGTTGTTATAAGAAATAGATTAGTACCCTAAATAAGCCTTTGATCATACTATTAGTGACACCAAGATTTGGGGTCTTGGTAAACTTAAAACTACTACAATGTTATATGATGTACCCATGCAAGTGAAGCTTCAAGAATGGTTCCGAGTGTCCAAAATGTTGCAAAAACAACCATCCAAGTTCCTCTTTTTGCTGTTGGAAGGAACTCCAGAAACCATGATGTGAATACATGCCCGCATCCTAGACCAACACCAATAAAGCAACGAAGAATCAACAATGATGTATAGTTTGGGGCAAAAGCGCTCAGGATTCCAGCTCCAGATGTTATTATAGATGCACCGAGAAAACCTTTCCTGAAAATCAAAAATTCATGCTTTACTCAAAGGCCAATTGTATAGTGCTTAATAATTTTGTATAAAGAGGTTAGTATTATTACTTTTTTTTTTTTGAAAATATTACACTTAGGATTGAGATCCTCTGAAGTTCGAGCCTCTAAATTGGTCAAGAAATAGAGGATAGATTACAATTTCTCAAGTTTAGAACCCTCAACTTGGTGATTGACAAAACATAAAAAGGTAAAGGAGGGCATCATGTCCCCCGAACCACATTGGATGATGGAAATCTAATGTGGTTCCAGGGCCTAAACTTAAATTATCTACCTTAATACAGAACAACTTACTTTCGACCGTATCTATCAGAAACGACTCCCCACATGTATGCTCCAACAAGCATGCCAACAAAAGTGATAGTTGCAATGTAGCTCTCTTCACTGGAAGAAAGTCCCCATTCTGGTTGAATAGCCGGTCCAATGAATGATAAAAGCATCATTTCCATGGCTTCTGCCACCCAACCCAATCCAGCATATGCAAGTACTATAAATTGGAAATTTCCAAACCCTATTGTTGAAAGTGCTTCATCCAATGTATATGAAACCACATCATCTGCATTCTGGTAAACAGTTCAATAAAGGCAACCAAAATGCTCTTTTGGTGACTACCACAAATAGAGGTGTTACATTGGACTACTATAACGCTTATTCTTGATTGTAATCGACTATAAAAAGAAATGGAAAGACTAACCTTGCTGTCCTTGAAAGCTAATTCTGCTTTTGCCAGTGATCCATCTATTTGTCAACAATACAATCAAAGATTTAGATTCATTTGTTAACTATTAGTTGAAACTTCAATCATGTACAGAGTATATAATATAAAATAAAATGACTTCATTTAAGTTTAATGAATTTTTCTTTTCTAAGTGTACCTGTTGAATTAGGATTGAATGATGTTTTCACTATAAAGCAAGATGTGTTCCGGCATGAAATGCATAATCTACTCCCTACCTGTTATGTCTTAGGATAAGTAAAAGAAAATAATAAAAAAGATTGTTGTTGGATATATCCAAGTCCAATTGCAGAAGAAACATGTATATATCACAACTTTTTAATGCATAAAATTATTATCATTTGAGTTTGAGAGAAGTAGTAGAAGTACCAAAGGAAAACCAGGGAAAGTTGATATGTATTTGCTGCTGAAATACGAAAAAGACGACAGAATTGTTATCTCCGGCGGTGGCACCGCCGTCCGCCCAACTGATTTCCCATATAGACGACCCAACTTCATAAATTCTTTTAATGCCAAGAAAAAAAGTACTACTAGTTGGTCTTTCTGAAACTATGTTACTCAAAGTTTTTAAAATAGGGGTAATGCTATAGAGAAGCTTCATCTATAGAGGAAAAATGCAACGTTAATTTCATCCACATAAGTTCTTTTCAAGTGACATACAAGCCACTAGTTTTTCGAGTACTTGCATTCCATATGTTTAGGGGAAATATGATTAATTGATCGTTTTTTTTACATATGTGATGTGTGAGGTTCATATTTTTTGGCTTATCATTTGAGGTTTCAAGGGTAATAACGACGTTAAGCTCTAACAAATTAATATCATACTGAAACTAGCTAGTGTTGAAGCTAGCTAGAATTTTAAATTTGGAGTTGCCGAACAGATTACAAGATATTAACAAGTGTATAAGATATACTAGTAATTTTTAACTGAGTTGTAGTGAAAGAATGAAATCCTATGTGTGTGTTTTTTAATTGACTTATGCTTTTAAAATGTTTGTCTATTCAAGAATAAAACTTCTACTTATTCAATTTAAATAGATTTGTACAAGGCTTATAATATTATACATTACTTGTACTTATGATTATTACTCGTATTACATATTTAAATTATTTAAAATGTATTTAAAATTGTTATACATTTTGTATACATTATTTCGTATTCTGTATCAAATTAGTAGGTTGGATGGTTAACGGGTCAAAATTTCAAAACCATAATATGGTTTTTCGGCCAGGTTTCGGTAGTACATAGACTAGTACTTAATTTGGTTGGGTTATATTGATAGCCTTACCCCTCTCACATATTAATCTATATATATATATATATATATATGGGATAAAGGCATGAGAATGTACCCAACTATGACAAAAAGGCTATGTAATGTACCATAATACTCGACTTGCTATTCAGTGTAACAAACTACGCTTTTTGGGTTATTCAACGCAAGCAACCTGCTACAATAGGTTTCCATCATCATCATCATCCTCGCTAGTCCAACACTTGCCGGAAAAATTAAAATCGCGATAACTTTGTTGTTTCTTCAAATTAAGACTTGAAACTACCACCAATGGACTCAAAATTTGATCCCGCACAAACCCTGACCAAAAGTTTTCGAATCCATCACTCGGCGGAAAAAATGGTGATTCGTCGGAAAAAATAAAAATCGTGATAACTTTGTTGTTTCATCGGACCTTATAAGATCATTAAACGTGTGGGACCAGTTGCGTACAAACTGGAACTACCTCTAGAACTTGGCAATGTTCATGACACATTTCACGTGTCCAATTTAAAGAAGTGCTTGGTTGACGATCCGACCGTCATTCCTGTTAAGGATGTTCATATCGACGAAGGGCTTGAGTTCACTGAAGAGCCCATCGAGATCATTGACAGAGATGCTAAACAAACTAGACAGAGCAGAGTACCACTAGTTCGTGTACGTTGGAGTGCTAGACATGGGTATAATGACACCTGGGAACGCGAGGACTTCATTAAGAAGAAGTACCCTCATCTTTTTGATCGACAAGACTCTTAATTTCAAGGACGAAATCCTCTAAGTAGGGGAGAATGTAACAACCGTCTTAGAAATGTTCTAAATAAGTTCCTTGAGTCGTACTTTTGCCATTAGAACGGCTAGACAGTTCAATCTATTTAAATTCTTGACGTGCTTTAGACTCAAATATGTGCTTATATGAAGGTCAATTTGATCTTAAATCTTGATTTATATGACGAGCTTATGATTAAAATACGATGAAATACTAAAGTTCGGTTCGTAAACGTTCGTGTTCATAAAAGTTCTAGTCCAAAATGTTCATAATTAGTCCTTCAATTCATTAAGTTCATTTATTATGGGAAGACTATAAATTGAAGAGTTAGAGAGAGAGAGAGAGCCTCATTTTTCATCTCTCCACTCTCTCACTAAAACACACACCAAAACACCATAAAACACACACAAGAGCATCTTTTGATTTTGATACTTTCAATCGAAATCGTTTGTACTTTTAGCATCCTTATGATAATCAAAACACACTTCTTGAATCCTTTCTCAGGTAACAACAACATTTGATGGGTTTTTGATAAAATTAAAAATGTACTTTTTCAAGTTCATGTTCTTGATGATTTGGTCCAATTTTTGAATGAAAATCGTGTTAATAGTTAATGGGTTTGTGTCTAAATGTGTTTTATAACATTTGTGTGAACAAATTTGGGTTATAACATGCTTTAATCTACAAAACCCATTTTTGAAAATGAAGGTACAACTTGTTCTTGAAGTCACAACTTGTTCATGTGATATTTGATCTTGATAATTAGTAAAAGTTTTATGAGATAATGTTATTGTGCATATTTGTACTAGTGCTATGTCCAAACAAGTCCTGAAATCGATCTAGACCTTATTGTTAAGCTCGTACCTGTTCTTGACCTTAAAACGGTCCTGCTAGGACGATCTTGATGCCTAGATCGTCCTAGGTCAGCCCTTTTGTACCATGGTGTGCTTGCTCGTTTGATCTTGTGTTGTGTTGTGATGTTGTTTCGTTGTTGTGGTTGGGAACCATGCACTTCTTGGGTAACTAATCTTTTAGATTGGTTTCGCTCAAACAATCGTTCTTGAACTAAAAGGATCACGCACCCTTGTTCTTGTTCTTGAAACTCTGAAACGATCCTGGCTAGTGATCTAGGACGATCCTGGCTAGTGATCCAAAATGATCTTGAACTAGTACTCTTGAACGATCTTGAACCTAATGAAGTCTAGGACGATCTTGAACCAGCATATGGGATGATCTTGAACCAGCATATGGGACGATTTTGGACCTTGGAACCCTAGGACGACTTTGAAACCCTAAAATGATCTTGCACATATAACTTGTCATACTTAAACATAAATCGACCAAATCTTGTGCATAGCTTCTAGACCAGTTCCTAGCTTCTACACATTACGATCAGATACACAAAAAGGTTGTACAAACATGTCAAGACTAGTCTAAACTCGAATTCTAGCGAAGATCATTGCTCAATCATTGACTAAGTACATTAAAGTCATGATTCATCGTAATCATTAAAGTGCAAGTTCTATGAACAATCAAATTAAGTTCTTAAGACTAAAGATCATTATTAAAGACATGTTCAACCCATTAACATTATAATTACATGTGTGTGAGTTCAAAGATGTTCAGAACGAGTCCAGTTCAAGCACCTAAGTTCAATCAAACTCATTTTGAGTCAAAACGTTCAAAGATTGTCAAGGACCAAATCATCAGTTCATCAAGGACATTTCAGTGAATAATTAATCACATGAACTAATATACGTACTTATTTATGATCAATGACTTGTACTTATGCTTCCATCAGGACGTGCTTGGATTTTGATAGATATAACTTGTCTATCTCCGTGCTTGTTCTCTGTGCTTATAAACTGTGCTTGTACCATATCACTGTGAGTTCACTAATCCCCCTTCCGTACATTTTGTTCAAGTTCTTTATCGGGGAATGAAAAGCATGAAAACTATTTTATACATATATATGTTCTTGAACTATTTACGTACTATTCTATGATCTTGTGAAATACTTATGATATGATTCCTATCTATTTAAAAAGAGGTATTTAAGTCTTGAATGGGCAAGATCCTTAAATACATTTATACTACTGTATTTGTTCCTTATTGTGTTCTAGTTCTTGCTTGTTCTTGTTCAGTTCTTGTTCACTGCTATCAATTCATATCCCACAGTTCAGGGAGTGAACCGTAGGTAATAATGGACAGCGCTGTTTAAGGTAGGCCCACCCTCATTCTCCGCAGTTCTGGAGGATGCATATTATCTGTTCTTGTTCTGATCTAGATCTTACTTGACATACTTAAATATTATGAGCATATCTTACATTACAATTCAGTTCTGGCCAATCGGGTTAGCAGTGACAATATATTTTCAGTTCATTATTTGTTCTTGTGCTGTTCATACTACTACAAAGTACTTTTGTTAAGCGTGCAGATCTTATGACCTTGTTCTTACTATACATATGATATATATGTAAACTAAATAGTACTTTATGTGAATCTCACCAACTACTTTCGTAGTTGACCTTTTGAACTTACATGCTTTTCAGGCTAGGCTATTAGGTCTTGTAGCATAGGAGTCTTCCTATCTTTAGTTCATTCATTTGACGACTGTTCGAGCGTTCAAGACCAGGAGCTGTGAAGACCTCCCTTTGCTTATTCAGTTCAAGACTTTGGTACTTAAAGACAATTGTTCTGTCTTTTGATTATTGACTATTCTGGGTATATCCCATGTTCTGTAATAACTATCGTACTTCTTCTCTTCTTAATGTTATTGGCTGTGGTTGAACTTGTACTGTGTGCAATTGTGCTTATCTGTGCATCCCGTATGTTCCACTTTAGCGGGGTGTTACAGTTGGTATCAGAGCCAGGTTATAGTGACCACCGAGCTTTTTCCTAAGGGAAAACTCGAGCTATAACTTGAATCCACTCTGAGGTGATCCTTCATATGACCGGTTTGAGTAGTAAGTACTCTTACCCTAATTAGATGTAACCTGATCAACTACATCTAATTACGGTAAAAGTACCTAGGACCTCAAAGTATGTCATTAAAGGCGTCATCCATTTCTTAGAGCTCTGTTAAGAACTTTGTGCAATCTCGTTCTTCGGTCATATCAGTTCTAGTTCATTCGTTCTCTTAAGGCATACGTTCTAGTACATCGATTATAGGCCTTAGAGCTTATACGACTATAGATTCTTATCGTGCGACCGATGACTGTTCTTGTTAATATATTGTGCTAACAACGATCATTTATTAACGTACTACGTGCTTGGAGCTATAGACTTGTGCGAAACGTAATCGAATTCATATTTTCCGTCTTATTAGGGGCATAGAAGGATGCCGGCTAAACGTGGACGAAAAGCTAAGGTTGCACCAGCTGCCGAACCTGAACCTAGTACTAATGCTAATGTCAACTTCACCCTGGAAGATGTAGCAAACCTCATCACTAACCGCATGACCGCGATGATGCCGAATCTTGCTACTCAAGTTGCTCAAATTCTGGAAATTCCACTAACTGAAGGTACTAGAACTACCAGAGCCGCCCAGAACAAGAGAACTCAAGAAGAACCTGAACAGAACCAAGAAGTGAACAGTGATTCTGATGGAGCTAGTCAGATTAACACTCGAGCTACTACTGAAGGCAGAGTTACCCGAAGCAGAGGGTGTCTGTTCAAGACCTTCACTCAGTGCAAACCCCCAGTCTACACAGGGGAGAAAGGAGCTGCATAACTGTTGATGTGGTTTGAGAACATGGAAGAAGCCCTGTACCATACTGAGACTACTAAAGATAAGATGGTGGAGCACGCGACCAGCCAATTCGAAGGAGCTGCTAGGTCTTGGTGGACTGGCATCGTCACCACTATTGGCAGGAAGTCCGCTTATGCTTACACCTGGGAAGAACTTCAGAAGATGATGAGAGCTGAATTTTGTACTAAAGATGCATTGCAAGAACCAGAACAAGAGTTTTGGGACCTGAAGATGGAAGGGTTGGAGATTGAGAAGTATATTTTGAGGTTCAATGAGCTTGCCAGACTTGTACCACATTTGGCGTCTACTGAAGAAAAGAAGATTGATCGTTTTATTTGGGGTATGATTCCAGAGATTCGCCGTGACCTCACTAGTAAAGGCCCTAAGACCATGTTGAGAGCAATTGTGCTGGCTAAGACCTTGACCAAAGACATAATCAGATTAGGAGGTTTGACTGAGAATGCTGATAAGGGGAAGAGGAAGGCTGAAGAAGTGGTGGAGAAGAAAGTTGAGCCCCCAAGTAAGAAGGGGAAGATCTTGAAGAACTATGCGGTGACTACAGCAACTGAACCGACAAGGTACTCTGGAGCTTATCCTAAGTGTACTCGCTGCAATCTATATCACACTGGTGCTTGTCCTGTCTGCTATAAGTGCCAAGGAATTGGGCACATGGCCAAATAATGTAGTGCTATCGCAGCGAACCTGATCAGGAACAACCCACCGCCAGTCAACAGATATCCACCAGTCAGAAATGCCAGACCTCCACTACCACCTGCTGCCCTAGTTCAAAGGAACCAGAACCAGAACGCCCAACTTCAGCGTGTTGCTTATCCACGCAGGCCAAGGAACCAGAATCAGCAGATCCATCAGCAACAACAAAACCAGCAAGGCCCAGCTAACGCCCGTGTTTTTGCTTTGAACGCTGAGGAAGCTCGTCAAAACCCTCGGGTTGTGACAGGTACTTTTCTTCTGAACGATCATTATGCTTCCGTACTATTTGACTCTGGTGCTGAACGTAGCTTTGTTGCATTAAACTTTAAAGCTAAGACTGACATGATAACTGGCAAAACTAAATGATAAATATGTGGTAGAATATGCAAATGGCCAAAAGTGTAACACCCCGCTAAAGCGGAATATACGGGATGCACAGATAAACACAATTGCACACAGTACAAGTTCCAACACAACCAATAATATTAAGAAGAAAGAAGTATAATAGTTATTACAGAACATGGGGTATACCCAGAATAGTCAATAATCAAAAGACAGAACAATTGTCTTTAAGTACCAAGGTCTTGAACTAAACAAGCAAAGGAAAGTCTTCACAGCTCCTGATCTTGAACGCACGAACAATCGCCAAATCAATGAGCTTAAAAGAAGAAGACTCCTATGCTACAAGATCTAATAGCCTAGCCTGAAAAGCATGTAAGTTCAAAAGGTCAACTACGAAAGTAGTTGGTGAGATTCACTCAAAGTACATTTTAAGATACATATTAATGATATGTAGAGTAAGAACAAGGTCGTAAGATCTGTACGTTTAGCAAAAGTACTTTGTAATAGTAAGAACAATACGAGAACGAATAATGAACTATGAATGTATTGTCACTGCTAACCCGATTGGCCAGAACTGAACTCCAATGTAAAGATATGCTCATATTATTCAAGTACGTCAAGTAAGATCTAGATCAGAACAAGAACAAGTAATATGCATCCTCCAGAACTGCGGAGAATGAGGGTGGGCCTACCCTAAACAGCGCTTTCCATAATTACATACGGTTCAATCCCTGAACTGTGGGATATGAATTGATAGCAGTGGACAAGAACTGAACAAGTACAAGTAAGAACTAGAACATGATAATGAACAAGTACAGTAGTATAAATGTATCTAAGGATCTTGCCCATTCAAGACTTAAATACCCTTTTTAAATAATTAAGAATCATATCATAAGTATCTCATAAGTTCATGTAGTAGTACGTAAAATAGTTCAAGAACATATGTACAAGTACAGAACAGTTTTCATGCTTTTCAGTCCCCGATAAAAGAACTTGAACAAAATGTACAAAAGGGGGATTAGTGAAGTCACAGTGATCTGGTACAAGCACAGTTTATCAGCACAGAGAACAAGCACAGAGATGGATAATTATATCTCCCAAAATCCAAGCACGTCTTGATGGAAGCCTAAGTACATGTCATTGATCATAAATAAGTACGCATATTAGTTCATATGATTAATTAATCATTGAAATGCCCTTGATGAACTGATGATTTGGCCCTTGATGATCTTTGAACTTTTTGACTCAAAAAGAGTTTGAATGAACTTAAGTACTTGAACTGGACTCGTTCTGAACGTCTTTGAACTCACACACATGTAATTATAATGTTAGTTAATTGCACGTGTCTTTAATAATGATCTTAAGTCTTTAGAACTTATTTTAAATTGTTCATTGGACCCGTACCTTAGGGCTTAAGGTAGAACATGTCTTTAGTGTACTCGATTAGGGTTTGCACAATGTACATAGTTCTAGGTCATTTTAGGAACTAGCTTTACTGTCAAAATGTAGCCTTGAATGCGATTAATCGAATGGTAATGAAGCTAAGAATTGATTTGGTGATTAAGTACAGGATCTAATCGATTTATGTTCAAGTGAGGCAAGTTATAGGTGCAAGATCGTTTTGCTTTCTAATTACACAGGATCGTTCTAGAGTATATTAGCCAAGATCGTCCTGGTTCCAAGGTTAGGGTCGTCTTAGTTCCATTCAGCAACAAGATCGTCCTAGAGTTTCTAGGACCAAGATCGTCTTAGGTATTAGAACAAGGTCAGGATCGTTTTAGGTATTGAACAAAGCCAGCCAAGATCGTTTCATAGATGTACAAGTACAAGATCGTTTCACATGTTGGCTCAAGATCGTCTCAAGTGACTAAGAACAAAAACGAGGTACATGATCATTTCTAGTTCAAGAACACTGATTGAGCGAAACCAATCTTAGAAGATCAGTTACCCAGAAGTGTATCAAAACAACATCACAACACATCACAAGATCCAACGAGCAAGCACCAAAGGAACAAGTGGCTTCCCTAGGACGGTCTTAGTGTTCAAGATCGTCCTAGACCCAAGAACGAGATAGTCCCAGATTCCTAGGACAGGTACGAGCACATAAGGCAGGTCTAGATCGATTTCAGGACTTGTTTGGACATAGCACTAGTACATATATACACAATAACATCATCTACTAACACATTTACTAGTTTTCAAGATCAAACATCACATGAACAAGTTGTGACTTCAAGAACAAGTTGTACCTTCATATTCAAAAATGGGTTTTGTATATTAAAGCATGTTATGACCCAAATTTGTTCACACAAATGTTATTAAACATATTTAGACACAAACCCATTAACTATGAACACGATTTTCATTCAAAAATTGGACCAAATCATCAAGAACATGAACTTGAAAAAGTACATTTTTAATTTGATCAAAATCTCATCAAATGTTGTTGTTACCTGAGAAATGATTCAAGAAGTGTGTTTTGATTATCATAAGGATGCTAAAAGTACAAATGATTTCGATTGAAAGTATCAAAATCAAGAGATGCTCTTGTGTGTGTTTTATGGTGGCTGAGTGTGTGTTTTAGTGAGAGAGTGGTGAGATGGAGAAGATGAAGAGAATGGGGTTTCTCTCTCTAACTCTCTATTTATAGTTTTCCAATATTAAATGAACTTAATAAGTGCAAGGACTATTTGCAACATTTTGAACTAGAACTTTTATGAACACGAACGTTTACGAACCTTATAAGATCATTAAACGTGTGGGACCAGTTGCGTACAAACTGGAACTACCTCTAGAACTTGGCAATGTTCATGACACATTTCATGTGTCCAATTTAAAGAAGTGCTTAGCTGACAATCCGACCGTCATTCCTGTTAAGGATGTTCATATCGACGAAGGGCTTGAGTTCACTGAAGAGCCCATCGAGATCATTGACAGAGATGCTAAACAAACTAGACAGAGCAGAGTACCACTAGTTCGTGTACGTTGGAGTGCTAGACATGGGTATAATGACACCTGAGAACGCGAGGACTTCATTAAGAAGAAGTACCCTCATCTTTTTGATCGACAAGACTCTTAATTTCGAGGACGAAATCCTCTAAGTAGGGGAGAATGTAACAATCGTCTTAAAAGTTCGGTTCGTAAACGTTCGTGTTCATAAAAGTTCTAGTCCAAAATGTTCATAATTAGTCCTTCCATTCATTAAGTTCATTTATTATGGGAAGACTATAAATTGAAGAGTTAGAGAGAGAGAAAGCCTCATTTTTCATCTTCTCCATCTCTCCACTCTCTCACTAAAACACACACCAAAACACCATAAAACGCACACAAGAGCATCTTTTGATTTTGATACTTTCAATCGAAATCGTTTGTACTTTTAGCATCTTTGTGATAATCAAAACACACTTCTTGAATCCTTTCTCAGGTAACAACAACATTTGATGGGTTTTTGATAAAATTAAAAATGTACTTTTTCAAGTTCATGTTCTTGATGATTTGGTCCAATTTTTGAATGAAAATCGTGTTAATAGTTAATGGGTTTGTGTCTAAATGTGTTTTATAACATTTGTGTGAACAAATTTGGGTTATAACATGCTTTAATCTACAAAACCCATTTTTGAAAATGAAGGTACAACTTGTTCTTGAAGTCACAACTTGTTCATGTGATATTTGATCTTGATAATTAGTAAAAGTTTTATGAGATAATGTTATTGTGCATATTTGTACTAGTGCTATGTCCAAACAAGTCCTGAAATCGATCTAGACCTTATTGTTAAGCTCGTACCTGTTCTTAACCTTAAAACGGTCCTGCTACGACGATCTTGATGCCTAGATCGTTCTAGGTCAGCCCTTTTGTACCATGGTGTGCTTGCTCGTTTGATCTTGTGTTGTGTTGTGATGTTTCGTTGTTGTGGTTCGGAACCATGCACTTCTTGGGTAACTAATCTCTTAGATTGGTTTCGCTCAAACGTTCTTGAACTAAAATGATCACGCACCCTTGTTCTTGTTCTTGAAACTCTGAAACGATCCTGGCTAGTGATCTAGGACGATCCTGGCTAGTGATCCAAAATGATCTTGAACTAGTACTCTTGAACGATCTTGAACCTAATGAAGTCTAGGACGATCTTGAACCAGCATATGGGATGATCTTGAACCAGCATATGGGACGATTTTGGACCTTGGAACCCTAGGACGACTTTGAAACCCTAAAACGATCTTGCACATATAACTTGTCATACTTAAACATAAATCGACCAAATCTTGTGCATAGCTTCTAGACCAGTTCCTAGCTTCTACACATTACGATCATATACACAAAAAGGTTGTACAAACATGTCAAGACTAGTCTAAACTCGAATTCTAGCGAAGATCATTGCTCAATCATTGACTAAGTACATTAAAGTCATGATTCATCGTAATCATTAAAGTGCAAGTTCTATGAACAATCAAATTAAGTTCTTAAGACTAAAGATCATTATTAAAGACATGTTCAACCCATTAACATTATAATTACATGTGTGTGAGTTCAAAGATGTTTAGAACGAGTCCAGTTCAAGTACCTAAGTTCAATCAAACTCATTTTGAGTCAAAACGTTCAAAGATCGTCAAGGACCAAATCATCAGTTCATCAAGGACATTTCAGTGAATAATTAATCACATGAACTAATATACGTACTTATTTATGATCAATGACTTCTACTTAGGCTTCCATCAGGACGTGCTTGGATTTTGATAGATATAACTTGTCTATCTCCGTGCTTGTTCTCTGTGCTTATAAACTGTGCTTGTACCATATCACTGTGAGTTCACTAATCCCCCTTTCGTACATTTTGTTCAAGTTCTTTATCGGGGACTGAAAAGCATGAAAACTATTTTGTACATATATATGTTCTTGAACTATTTTACGTACTATTCTATGATCTTATGAAATACTTATGATATGATTCCTATCTATTTAAAAAGAGGTATTTAAGTCTTGAATGGGCAGGATCCTTAAATACATTTATACTACTGTACTTGTTCCTTATCGTGTTCTAGTTCTTACTTGTTCTTGTTCAGTTCTTGTTCACTGCTATCAATTCATATCCCATAGTTCAGGGATTGAACCGTAGGTAATTATGGACAGCGCTGTTTAGGGTAGGCCCACCCTCATTCTCCGCAGTTCTGGAGGATGCATATTATCTGTTCCTGTTCTGATCTAGATCTTACTTGACATACTTGAATATTATGAGCATATCTTACATTACAGTTCAGTTCTGGCCAATCGGGTTAGCAGTGACAATATATTTACAGTTCATTATTTGTTCTTATGCTGTTCATACTATTACAAAGTACTTTTGTTAAGCGTGCAGATCTTATGACCTTGTTCTTACTATACATATGTTATATATGTAAAGTAAATAGTACTTTATGTGAATTTCACCAACTGCTTTCGTAGTTGACATTTTGAACTTACATGCTTTTCAGGCTAGGCTAGTAGGGTACATTACATAGCCTTTTTGCCATAGTTGGGTATATTCCCATGCCTTTATACCTATATATATATATATATCTCCTGATCCTCTAAATTACCTATATTATATTTTCAATAACATTTTAATTAAAAAAAATGATTTTGTCAGGAACATAAACCCTTATTATTAAACCGAAAAAAGCTAAAATACTTACTGTCATCTCGTTGTCGTCGTCCTCACCACCAGTGGCGGATCTAAATATTTTAAAAACGGGGGCCTAAACCGTACTAAAAAGTTTTGAATGGGTTTTTATTGCTTGTTGGGTTTTTGTTGAACAATTTGGTGGATCAATTTGGTTTATTTTGATTTGAGGTTAGATATAAATAATCACAAGTATTTAGACTCTAACTCTCGCTACTTTGATTACTTGGCAAAGTCACGTATAAATATAGAAAAGACGCTTTTGATAGACTAGATCAATTCTTCAAAATAATAAACATAATAATCATAACTAACAAATTAATATGTGGATACAAAATAAACGTAGACCAATTGAATTCTCTAACAAATTAAGTGTCTAGTATGAAAATAAATAAATATACTATAGTAACAATTTTGAGTTTAGGTTGGGGTTGGTGATTCCCTAACTCATCACTCTATCCGCCAATGCCCACCACCACAGGTACTCGTCATCACTCAACTTCCATATTTTGATATCATGATCATCGTCTCGTTGCATTACGCAGGTACTAATAAGCTATTATAAGGTGATTTGTACCATGGTTTGGATCAATGACAAACACCTTTGTCTATAGAGACATAGATAATGAGTTCGATCTTCATCCTATGTAAAAGTTGGAGGGCCTTTTATAACATTTAGTTAGGAAATGAAAGTAGCCTTAGTACGTAAGTAAAGGTAAAATCTCTTTAAATCTTAACCTTCCCATATACCGTCTAAGATATTGAAGCTGAAAACCTCCCCAATATATGGTCAAGATACTAAAGCTCAAGATCCGCCCACGGAGCAGTTTCCTTTTTCCTTGTTCGTTTGTAAAACATACTCCGTATATGGTTGGTTATTTTTTATACGCCACGTATAAATTACACCCAAATTCCCAATTTCCATATCCCCCAACTGAATAAACTAAAAGTCTTGATTCTCCAGAAGCTTCCTCAGTCAACTCAGATCTCTTCTTCACTTTGGTCTCCGTGCATAAATTTTGACTCACAATTCCTTCTTCAATTCAGGTAATTGCATCTTTATACTTTTGTTACCCCCAAATCTTGATTCTTGTTGTTGCTTAAAGTAATTCCAATACAATTGGGTTTGAATCTTGTGTAAGTGTTGGTAATTTTATGATATGAATTTTGTATCTTTTTTATGTTTATTCCAGGCTAATTGGGTTTCAATATTTACTACTTTTATGATATAAAGTTTGAATCTTTTTGTTATTGTTGTTGTTTATAGCTCATACTGTTCTCAGGCTATCTGGGTCCTAATGTTTTAGCAGTTTTATGCCATAAAGTTTATACCTTTTTGTATTGTTTAATTGCTGGTAGTGATTTGATGTTTATTTAGGTTTAAATATATAAGTAATTATATGATATAAAGTTTCCTTCATGTTGTTGTTGATAGGGCTTCCAAGATAGTTGGGTTTGGATCTTTTTTGGGGGTTTACAAGTTTTTGTTATACACCGGGTATTTCGGTGTTTGTTTGGCTCATTGTGTTATCAAAATGCAATACACTTACCCAAACACTTCTAACAAAGTGCTAATTAACATTTAAAAGGGTGGAAAAAGTGTTTTGCAAAAGAAGTTAGTTTTTTATGAACACAATAAGCTTATAAAAACTAATCCGAACATCTCTATATTTTGAATTAATCAATGTAATGTATTGTTTATGGCTTATAGGGATTCCCTGTTAATTGGGTTCGTATTGATTTGTTGTTTTATTGCTCATAGTGGTTTCAGGCTAATTGTGTTGAAGTAAATGTATGCTATAATGTTTGCATTTTCATCTTGTATTATTGTTTATAGGGATCCGATATAATTGAGTGTGAACCCTTTTTGGCCATTAGTAATTTTCTATTGTAAAGGTTAAATTACTTAAATCTTTTTGGTCGTTCTATTGTACAGAGTGATTCTAGATTAATACGTTAATTGGATTTGAATCTTTATTTTGTTTTAGGTTATAAAGTTTGAATCTTTGTGTTGTATTATTGTTGATAGGGATTTCAGGTTAATTTTGCATCTTAGTTTGGGTAGAAAGGGGTAGTTATAATTTAAAGATGGAAGGAGGTGGTGTGGTGTCATCAGAGAAGCAGAACGCTGAATCAAATGCAGGGTCGTCTTATACATATTGGGTTAGAGAGACTAAACAAGATGCCGCACCACTTCCTGTTCCTCGTAAGCTAACCGCTGAGGATATTTCAATTGGTTCAAATTCTTCTAACCATCTTGGGTCTGCTTGGAATAAGGTACTTTATTTTAGTGTTGTACTTGCATTAAAGAATGGATTTGTTTTTGTATATTTGTCATGGCTCTAGAATATTAATCATTAATATCTGTAGAAAATACCTAGATTGGTACACTTTATTTTAATCGTGCTTTGGGTCATATCTTTTCTGTATTCATTTATGCTACAGTAAGGTAATCAGTGTTTCCAATTAGTATATCAAAAGTGTTTTCTATAGTGTATACAGTTGTTTCCAAACCTTTAAAAATGTATGGCTATTCAACGCTTTTGTGACAATAAATGGCTAGCACATGCCAAATGGGTTTTAAAAGACGATCACAAAAGCGACAGTGTCCATTTCCGAAGCGCAAAGCACAAAGTGCAAAAGTGGCGAGCTTTTTGTACGTGAGGTGCACACTGTTGGGTTTATGGAGACTTGATAGGCCAGCCTAGTTTAGAAGGCTGCTAAGGCAGCGGGCCTTACAGCTTAAGACACAACAGGCCCCTTAATTAATTTAGGCCTGGTTGCTTGGTAACTTGGAGATTAAGTCACTAACCCTAATCTGTCTATTATAAATATATTTTTATGTACTTGTAATTCCTCATCACGAGAGTGAGAGGCAGAAAGCTTGAATACAACGTTCTAGTTGCAGCCCGTGGATTAGTTCACACAGTTTAGTGTGAGATACCACGTTAAATCTCTCATGTCCTTCATTCTTGTTATTTTTCTGGTTCCTATAGTGTGTGTGTGTGCAGTTTTATTCCTAACACACACTTATGAAAAAGATTTACAAATTATCTATATAGCATTGCCATTAACCCGTTTTCTGTGTAGTTAATAGCAGTGGTATAGCGGTTAGCGGACTTGAGGTAAATAGTGGTCAAAATAGTGGTACCACTATTATCGGTGCTATTTACCGCTATTTTCGATATTCTGAATCCTATATAGCGGTCTTAAAGGTGATAATAGCGGTTCTTCCTTTTTTTTTTGTCCAAAATATTAAGCCCAAACTCATAATAAAATAAATGAATAGCATACAAATTAATTAATTAAAAGCCCAAAACCAAAAAAACGTCCAGTCTCATTAATAATCCTAAGTCTCCAACAAACTAAACATTCCACCCACTCGAGGCTGACGTGGATAACTTGGTTGATGTGGATTCGGAGGAGGATTTTCACGACTAATGATTTGAATTTGAACATGATTTCATTGATTTGAATTCGACTTTTAAGCTTGGCTTTTTATATTAGTATCAAGTGTTAATTATTTTATATTATATTTTATATATAAATATTGCATAATATTAAAATCACCGCTATATCACCACTATAACCACTATATCAAATATCGGTCCTTGACCGCTATAACCGCTATATCGGTTATTAACTACATAGCCTGATATGGAACTTTGGCAGAGAAAAGAAACGGATATTTGTTGAGATATCTATTTGAAAGGGCAGAAAGTATGTAATCCGCTATCAACAAGCATAAAAAGATATACTCATCAATGCTATTATTTGTTCATACCATTGTTCCAAACTGTCAATGATCCCAACTTATCTCGCCTCTAGATTTGTGGTTATCTTTAGAACTTCGAAATTACATTAAAATTCTGTCTTGCTATTACTCGGTTGTTCGATTTTGCTTTATGTTATGATGTTGGTTTGGCCTATTATCTTATCTGTACACTTCTTTAATATCTTATATTCCATTTTTAGTACATGCAAATGAAATTCTTAATTTTATTCCACAGTCTGTTACTATGCTGCTACCGTTTTCTTCATACTCTATAAATTCTTAATTGTATTCTAGAGTCTGTTACTATGCTGCCACCGTTTTCTTCATACTCTATAAATTTTACATGACTAGTAAAATTACTGTCTAAATGAAACCACATGAGATTAAAAATATATGGATAAGTACAACGGAATCGGTTGAATTACCAAATGCCTACCATTCCTGCTACCTAATTTAGGCATCGACTTTTTACAAACATTCTGACATACTTTTTTTGTAGGCTGGAACATGGGAGGAGAAGAACTTAAATAAATGGGCAACTGAAAGAATCAAGGTTCGTTTTTATATGTATATTTTGTAGCTATGTAGTATACTTTTGTTCCTGAGTGTGGTCAATTATGATTTATGTAAAGTCAAATTATTATAGCCTATGTATTTTCTGTGCCTCGTTGCTGATACTCAGGAGTTACTTTCATCTGTGGGTTCTCTGGAGTTCTCTTCTGGGAAGGCAGAAGTTGCAGAAGTATCGAGATGCACAGGAGACGTAAGCATTTTACTCCATCATTAAATCATAATTTTGAAAACTGAATCAAAATACAATAGAATTAGAGCAGGAAATAAAAGATATACTAAGATATAATCGAAACTTTGGGTCAGCGTGAAGTTACTTTTGTGATTAGATTCAAGAATGTTATCAGAATTATGAAATACAAAGATATATAACATCTATACTTTTGGTCATACTGAAATGATTAATTTTGGTAATCGGATTCTAGAATGTTACCAGAACCATCCAACTTTTAGATACCGTTATAGGATATTACTTGTAGGAAAACCAAAGAAAACTACAGGTGGCTAAATAGTTGGGCTGGGTTGATCTGAAGATCTTCTGCAAAAAGTTCTTTTTGATAAGTGTGTGAAATCTGATTACAAATTAATGTTATTTCAATAACAATCAAATTATTAAACAAAATGTAGATATTAAGTGGCTTTCAACTAATTTTATATTAAGCTGATGTTATTTGAAATTTTTGGGTGATCCTTTTGATAACAAACATGAACCTAGTTGACCCATTAGAAACAGCTGGGTTAATTTTGCTATCTCTACAAAATAAACCATCTAGCCACGTGGTAGTTTTCACAGATTTTGCTTTTAAAAATGACCTAAAATAATCCTTTTCAATAGTACATTGATTCTAGTAGATAGTCTCGATTTTGAGTGTCTAATGACATGTTGATTTAGTGGAAGTACGATGGTATATATTTCAATTTCCCTAGAAGCTGATTTATCGATATTAGATCAGTTCAGTTTATGTTGTGGTCTCTGTTAACTGTTCATTTTTGCAGGCGTTTTTGGTGACCGTAAGGAACAAGAAGCGCGTTGGGTACACATATGAATTAACATTGAAAGTCACAGGTTAGCTTCTGAAAAATTGCTGTTTCTTCAACATGTTATTTGGTCATTTATCTCTTATCAGTCTGTAAGCTTGGAATGTCGAAATTTGTGAACAGGGGAATGGCTTGTCGGAGAAGATAAGAAAACATTTAAAGGAAATTTGGATATAGCAGAATTCTCATTTGGTGAACTGGATGACTTGCAGGTAATTATTTTACGCCATACTGAACTCTGTAACTTTTTAATTCATAACTTCACAGGTTAGTGTAAGTTCTCAAATTATAGAGGTGACAAAATGGATGGTTTAGCCTTGTTGGGCGACTAGGTAAAACGTGTTAATTCTTTGGTACAAAATTACAAGCTGATACTGGTTGAGTTGTGTGGTTAACAGAAAAGATTATCCCTCCAAATTGTTAGTTTGTGTCAATAGTGTTTTATGATATCTCTAATAGTATAATTTAATGTTCTGAATGAAATGATTTGCTATTTGGTTTTATGCACACTGGGTATTTTTGACATGGTTCCTTTTAAGTTAACTTCGATTACATCATCAGATAGTAAATACAGCTGAGAGTTACCCATGCGTCGAAACTGCCATCTGTATGGGGAAAAGTCTTCTTGATTGCTAGTTGTAAAGTATACTGGTTTTGGGAAAACTTTGGACCTGTTTTCTTATGACAATTATGAGTGAACCATATGATACCCGAGAAAAAATATAACTGCCAAATCAATTCTACAAGTCGAAACTTCCATGTCTATGGCAAAATTTTGATTGCCAATTCCACTATACTTACAGTTTTAGAAATCACTCTAAAGTTTGTTTCAGAAACAGAAAATTGTCTTCCCTTTTCTTAACTATTCTCGAAGGTACATGATGGCTTATAAAGTTAGCTCCTTTTCCAATTTATTACTTGATAGGTTGAAGTGAGGCTGAATGAGGAGAAGGATCTTGTTCATCAAGATAAACACCAAATACGCCAAGATATGAAGATGTTTCTGAAGCCCATTCGTGAGAAACTACTCGAGTTTGAGGCTGAACTTAAGGAAAGGTAGAAAAGCCCCTTTTCACCCATTCTACTTACCGCCTTATGTTTTTATGATTTTAAAACACAGAAAGAATATGTAAGGGACAATAACTTTCTGAAAAACATGTAATGCCACTATCTGCTTAGAGAACTTCATTTGCAAGACATATGAATACCTGTAGGTTGTGGTGATGTTTGGTCTTTAAACTTTGTAACCTTAGACTTTAAAGATTTGAGTGGTTGTCGTTCTTTCCTTGAAATAAGTTGTATTTACGTATTACTGAGCTTAAAAAAACCCAAACTGGAAAATCTGCTTCATGACTAAGGCCGAAAAGTCAATAAAAAGAACGAATAATTAAATTTCTTTTTTTCTTTTAATAATGAGCTAGTAAGTATTTGAGACATTAAAATGACATCAAAGTGAACATTATGCGGAGCTTGAATTACACATGTTTTACACATGTTTGAGATGAAATCCAAAACTCTTAAAGAGAGAACAAAATTGGTTGTCCAGAAATGTAACCCTACAACTATTCAATAAACTGCCCGGTTCTAAACATAAATGAAATCGTCGATCAATATAACAAATTAAATTGCTAAGATGACTCATATACTAAGAAAGTGTTTTTAATGGACCCAACAAACACTAAAAAATGACAACCCATTTTTTTTTTTAACTCTATTGAATCACTTTCAACTCATCATACAAGGATTAGACAACCCATTGTTAGACTATACTATTTTAACTGGGCCAACATTACATCATAGTGGATTTTTAGGAAAAAAAACTCCAAAATACGGTAACCAAGGCTCAAACTCGTGTGACACGAGTCGTGTCTAGGGAAAACCCTATGACTTAATTAGCTAGGTTGGAATCATTGTCAAATGATAGACAATTAGCCTGAAAGTCTAAGTTTTAAAACAGTTAATGATAATGAATATGATGTATAAGCAAAACTAAGCATTTAATTAAGGTTTTATGAAATGTAGGTTTCACCTTTTGATGTTTCATCACCACATTTATAGATCAAACTTGGAAGCAAAAGAACATATTGGTGTTGCCACACACACAAGTGTGTAGCGATTAATATGGCATTAGTCATTGATCTAAGTTTTCTATTATAGTATTTCACCTGCTAAGCTCTATGACGTTTCGACAGTAACATTGGTTTGACCTATGAGTGTTAAGGTGTCCCAAAAAAGAAGAAAGTAGTGCCCTTTAAGTCTGAATTCCCACCAAAGGTGTAATATATTCATATTGTGAGACTTATCCAAGGGAGGGGATTCTTTCAAGTTAATTCTCCAACTTGAGTCAAGTTGGGGAAATCATGATCATTGAATGAAAATCAAAGACCAAGATTCAAATATCATTTTTAAATCTTGGCCTTTGATTTTTATCCAATGGTGAAGATTTCTCCAATATAACTAGTCATGTTAAGAGTAACTTGAGGGAATCCCCTCCTCATATCCAATAATATATTTTTTTCTTTCTTTTTTACGCTTAACGGTAAACGTTAAATGTTAGTTGTTAGTAATTGGTTTTGTTTAAGTGAGTAACTAAACGCCAATGTTCGGATTTAAAATCCAAACCTAAAAAGATCTCTCATCCCCTTTGGACCACTAGATCAAAGATATTAGCACTCGATGAACAAAATTGAACTACCCATGAATTGCAAACATTTTCAAGATACGTATATTCAAGCTCATTACAACTTACGGAAAGCATAACACCTTTTGCAGTCCCATGTCGGCAATCACCTTGCCGGGTTCAGGAAGTACCTGGCTGTCAAACTAGTTTTGACTCCTATTAAGCTTTTAGGGGGAAAAAACTTGATCTTACCGAATATATTTTATATTCTGAATGCTATGGATTAATTCAAAAAATATTTCTAATGAAAGCATAACAACTATCAAACTAGTTATAAAAAAGTCCTTAACCTTTTGTTTTTTAACGTTCAAACATCATTTTATTCGAAATTAAAACTAGCGAGAAGCTAGGAGTACAATGGGGGCGAAATGATAAAAACATACAAAGACGAAATAAAAACATAGAAAATAAAAAGTCCTTAAGATGTACTCCTCCGTCCCGTATTAAGTGTCTAATTTTGACTTTTTGAGTTTTTTTCTTTCAACTTTGACCGTAAATATTTTTGTTTGTGTTATATAGCACTTGATATAACATATATGAATTAATTGAGTTTTACATATACTTTTTATTGATATAACTTCCATCAACTAATATATAACACAAACAAGGATATCTACGGTCAAAGTCGGAAAAAAAAAGACTTGACCAGTCAAAATTAGACAATTAAAATGGAATGAAGGGATTAACTTGTTAAGCACTCTTGTGAAATTAATTGGCGTAATGTGATCGATTACGTGACAACTGAAGATAATCAAGACATAAAGAAAGTATTAGAAACTACAAATACAAAACCCCTTGGAACCTTTCCTATATAAACTTGATCATATATCACCATCTTATCCTCTCCTTAGATAGCTTGCTATACATGGGCTCCCACGCAATGTTCACTGTGAGCGTGAAGCACACTGAGATCATAACCGCGGCATCACCGGTACAAAACTTTTGGCTACCCATGTCGAACCTAGACATACTCATACCACCATTAGATGTGGGAGTGTTCTTCTCCTACAAAAAACCAATTCCTAGTGAGAACTATATTAACTTGATTAAAGAATCACTTGCATTAGTACTTGTCACATTTTATCCTCTAGCTGGAGAAATTGTCCAAAACAAGCTAGGTGAGCCAGAAATTCTCTGCAATAACCATGGCGTTGAATTTGTTCACGCTTTTACTGATTTGGAACTTGTAGATCTTGATCTTTACCACCCTGATGATTCTGTTGAGGGTAAACTAGTACCGGTTAAGACTAAAGGTGTTCTTTCTGTTCAGGTATATTATTTGGACCCAAATTTTGTTTTCGTTCATTGTATGTTGTAAATCAGCAAAAAAAAAAAAAAAAAAGTCTATAAGAATTAAAAAAAGTTCACAGAAAAAATTAATTGAAGAAAGACCAAAAGGAGCATTTATAACATGTAAAGAGAGAAAAATGTATGGCATGAATATTGCAATCCGGAAAAACTACTCACATTGCAAAAGAATTGAATATATAAGATGGCAATAGGATTGAATATATAAGATGGCAATAGAGTTGGACTTTCATTGATTGTTCACTTTTTGGGTGTTTATGCTGTTGAAGCAGGCAACCGAGTTCAAGTGTGGAGGGCTAGTAATTGGATGCACATTTGATCATAGATTAGCGGATGCACACTCCATGAACATGTTCTTGAATTCATGGACAAATGTTGCACGGTCTAAACCAATATCTTGCATTCCATCTTTCAGGCGTTCCATGCTCTACCCTCGACGTCCACCACACATAAACGCCTTCTACAATACCTTGTATGTGCCTTTCTCCTCTCTCCCTCCACCACGACCGTCATCCCAAACAAATCCTCTAATAAGTAGAATTTACTACATAAAGGCCGATGACATCAACAATATTCAAATGGAGTCAAGTTCGGATGGAAATCCACAAAGCAAACTAATATCATTTACCTCTTTTCTATGGAAGATGATCGCAAAAAGTGACAAAGAATCCAAGATTTGCAGGATTGGCGTAGTAGTGGATGGCCGAGAAAGACTAAGTGATGACAATCTTGAAGATCTCTCCTTGTCAAACATTAATAATTCTTTAACAATGAAAACATATTTTGGAAATGTACTTTCTGTTCCATATTGTGAGGCGAATTCAGGTCATCTTCAACGAATGCCATTAAGAGAGGTGGCCAAGATGGTTCTTAAGTGTGTAACAAATGCATGTACCAAGGAACATTTCAAGGGACTTATCGATTGGGTGGAGGTACATCGACCTGAGACAGCAGTAACAAAAATCTACACTGAAATGGGCAACAACTATGGGCCAGCAGTCGTGGTGTCATCTGGGATGCGTTTAGATTTTGAAACGATTGATTTTGGTTGGGGTAAGCCGCGGTTTGCTTCATATCACTTCCCATGGGGTGGGCAAACTGGATATGTAATGCCGATGCCTAGTGTTGCAAAGAATGAAGATTGGATTGTGTATATGCATCTCCTTCCAAAGCATTTGGATTTGGTTGAGGCTATAGGAGACGTCTTCAGGCCTTTAACTTCAAATTACCTCGACTTCTAGGCTATCTCATAAATATAAAGTAAACTTATATAAGTGTGAGCCAAAAATTAAAATTACAATAGAAGTGTCGGGGATTGTTATATATATATATATACGAGCATGGTACCCGCGCAATGCGGCGACGGTGGTGGAAAAGACGGTCTAGTGGTGTCGGTGATGGTACTATTGGTGGTGGTGGTGGTGTCAAGTGGTGTAGGTGGAATTTTTTAGAAGATTAAGGCTTAAAGTGTTAAGTATTAAAATAAGGGTTTATGGTATAAATTAAACAAAGTTGGTAATTTATAAAACTCTTTCCATAGTGGGTTTTTATTAAGGGGCAATTTAGTAATTTCGTATGTGACATATGAGTAACTATTTCTATTTTGAAGGGGGTGCATAATCTTTATAAAGGAGTATATATATATATAGGGTGAAGTGAGTATGGGGTTATCCCCCATCTAAGCTTTAGATGGGGAACCCTTCACATTTGGTTTTTATAATCATAAAAATTATGGGCGCTATGTAATTATTTAAAATTTAAATAAATATTAAAATATTTGTATGTGAGTGGTTTCCATGTAAGGTTAGATAGGGAACAACCTCATACTCACTTTTCTTTCTCTCTATGTTAAGCCTGTTTTGTTATATTTGGGCTATCAAAATTTATGTACACGATTGTTAATTAATTTAATAGACGTGATGAAAAAAAAGGCAAAAGAAAGACATGAGATGAAATCGATAATGATTACTTTTATGGTTAGAAAGAAAACTCAGACGATGGAATACAAGAAAAAAAGTCAAACAATTTTGACCAAAAATAACTAAGGAAAGTTTAGAAAAATTTAATATATTTAAGGTGATTAATTTTTTTATTTTTAAAGAGATATATGTAGAGATTTATCTACATGAAGTTGTAGGGAAGATATCCCCTATATATCTACTACTCCTTTATAATGATTATTCACCCTCTATTTTAAGAAAAGGTTAGAAAATAGTTAGATGAAAAATTACTAGATTGCCCTTAATAAACAACCTTTAAGGAAAAGGTTATTAGATATTACCAAAATTACTCTTAATGAATTAATTTATAATTTAAACCCTTATCTTTTAAAATATCACTATCACCATTGTATCAACTTACACGGTTAGACCACTCAACACCAATTGTCGATGTCATCGGATCACCACCCGTCACAGACACCATTAAACCATCGTCGCCGCCACCGCATTGTGCGGATACAATGTTAGTATATATATCTATATAATTGTTAAAACAATAGGAATTCGAACGATTTTAAGCCTCTTGAAGACTAAAAGTATGTTTACATATCGCCACATAAGATAAAATCCTATGTGGCATCTCCATAATTTTTAACGTATTAAATAAATCTTTGAAAGCACGCGGATCTTAAAACCGTATATCTTATACCCGATCATATTCGATATTATTAAACCCTCTTTCTATCCTTTTTTGGAAGAAGAGCTTCAAGAATAGCTTGGAACGGAAGTCTCTATAACCTTTTGATGCACAGACAAACATGAATACACAACTAAAACTAAGGTTAAATGAGAATCTTTTATCAAATCGCTATCATGTCTATGTTTTGCATAATTTTGGTTGTAGGTTCTATTTATATTAAACAAGGTATTCTTTTTTCTTTTTTGTATTTGGTTTATTTGATTTAATTTATAGGTTTAGATCTTGGTTTATTTTTTTCCTATATATTGTTTAATAGCAAACAAATATCTAATTTTTTAAAGGATTACGACAAAAACATGTATGAGAAAGGTTTGATGTATTAGATGTTTATGTGGACATCAGTTGTTCATAAGACGTTAATGGTTCCAACTTCCAACCCATTTGATAACGAATCTTTCGACTTTATAAGAACCCATCATACCAAGCATGTAGTCACTTATTTTGAATTTTGGTTGTAGATTCACCTATTGTATATGCTCATGACAAGTACGTTTCTGATCTAAATGTCACAAGTAAGGATTAAAGAAGCCGATGATGATTTTGTTACTGGTGAAATCTTTCTTTAGAAGCCGATGATGATGATGTATAGCAACAATCCTGGTATGGTTGCAAGCATATGCAGATATGGCGCTTGGAGACGAGAAGGTAAATTCTTTAGAAACCGACTTGGAGTTTCTCTTTCCTAATATTTGACCTCTAAAATTTGGAGTTTCTCTTTGCTAATATCTGATCTGTAAATTTTGCAACTCCTCTTACTTCTGCTCTTATTTCTTTAACTTAATTCTATAATTCTTAGTAAAATTAAAGGTTCCCTTTTTGATATATATGTACTTATGTTGCGGGTAATAAACTCGAGGGGCAAATACATGATAATCTTCACTTTTGCACGAATCTTAACAGCCTGTAAGATTCTTTGTTTATAGTTTCCTTATCTTTCAAAAATCTTATAAAAAAAGTTTGACCCCCACAAGTTAGAAAATCAACAAATTGTAAAGCAAGCCATTTGACCTAGGGGTGTTTATCAAACCGTCAAACCGTAAAAACCGGACCAAATCGGGGTACTTGGATTGGTTTGGTCGGATTGAGTTGTTAAAGTCTGGTTTGGCATTTTAAGTTTTGACAAACCGGGTTCCTTGGTCCGGTTACGGTTTGAGCAAAACATAAACCGTCAAAACCGGAGTGGACTAAAAGATATATATGTGTGTATATATATATATACTCGTAATATATTTACTTCACATATTTATCAACTTTTACCGGAAATTAACTATTTAACATTTACATATTTTAGTAGTATGTGCCATATATTACCAGGTATTTTAGTTCAGATATATTGTAAAAGATCTTTTGGTAGACAATTATAAGATACTCTCTCCGTCCCAATTTAAATGTCACGTTGACTAACTTTGACCGTAAATAACTTTGTTTGTACTATATAGTAGTTGATGAAACTTATATGAATGAAAAATACATTAAAAACTCAATCCATTCATATATTTTATATCAAGTGTTATATGACACAAACAAAGTTATTTATGGTCAAAGTTAGTCAACGTGACATTTAAATTGGGACGGAGGGAGTATTTTATTAAACATTTATTTATTTTATATAAATCTACTTTTACTTTTGTATTTTTAATTTAGCCTTTTATTTTTTCATCTTCATTACTCCACTATTTGGAGATAAAAATGAAAAGAAAAAAGTCACGAAACCGTTGAACCGGTCAAACCGGACCGGCTTACATGGTTTGGTTTGGTCCGGTTAGACAACACACTTGGTCTGGTTTGGTTTACAATATGTTAAAACCGCGGATCCTGGTTTGGTTTGAGATTTAATCAAAACCGGACCAAACCGGACCACAAACACCCCTAATTTGACCCATAAATGAATGATCCAGGATCTTTCAGTCTTTCTCTTTTTCAATGTAACTTCTGTTGACTTTATTATTATAATCTGCTTTTGATGATCTTATGAGTCCTGATGTCTTTTTTGTCAAGAATATGAATTTTAATACCAATGTCGAAAGTTTGGAGAAACATGTTGATCATGTACTGTAGCAACGGTGTATTTTTTTTTTTCCATTCACACACCTACTTTGAATATATTTCGTTATATTGCTTATTTCCACGTCTTTTTGCAGATAAAGAAGCACTTGAAAAATAGGAAAAACGTCTCAATGGGTTTTGGAGTTTGATTCTATGGATACGGCTGTACATATTTGCAAGAATCTACAGGTATGATGTTATAAAGATTATGAAAATTTGGTATGCTCTCATATTACAATTGTGTAAAAGAGAAGGTGGGCGAAGGTCAAAGCTTATTTGGCCAGGTAAATGCACTAGAAAGTGTAATATTATATCCATGGTTATGCTTAGATGTGCATTATTAGTAGAAATAGAATACTATTTGAGGAATCATTAGTCGAGTTTGTATGGATCTACAAATGTAGAGCTCTTGAAAGATCATATTACTACATATTCAATATGTTATAACCTTACGCAACAACTGGCTTGAAAGTTCGATGTTAATATTCTGTTGGAGGTTTGTTAGAGTTTTGACTAGAAACATGTTTTTGATGTTGCTATGACCCCTAAGAGCAAGTCTTGCAATATACTCTTTTGGTCCTAAATAATTGGATATTTGTAGTTTGCTGTTTAATAATTGCAGATGGCCGTGCAAAGCTATTTGGGAAAGGTATTGGCTTTCAAAGCTTACAAAACTACAGCTTGAATAATTTCTTGCTTTGTTGTGGTTTGTACACGAATATATTACCTTCAGACTACCTGTTGAAGTCCATGGTATTATCAATTAAATTTAAAATTTATAATGACAAGTGAACTAATGTTTCTTTTTTCCATTTATTTCCTTTCCTTTTGAGACTATGTGGGAATAATTGATGTCTATTTATTGTCTTTATATTTTATCAATATCATTATTCATCGATACCTATTTATCTTTACATATTTTATTTTAACCATTCTGAACGGATCATTCAAATTAATTTTCTTTATAATGTTTCATTCACAATTTTTCGAACAAAACTAAATTAAATACATCAATTTTTTAACTTTCGCGCATCGTGCGGGTCAAAGACCTAGTGTGTGTATATATATATATATATGTTCTATTCTCACATGAACTTTATCTATACGGGGCAAGTTATAAACAAATTGTAAATATCTCGTAAATTAGTATGTATATATGTCTTGTTATGTTATCATTTGTCTTTTGACTTAAATTTTTTTTTTTGTCAGTGCAATATGATATGAACCCATCCCATAATAAGCTCGATCGCTAACTACCATAAGTTGAACTCACTTCCAAAAATTAGCTCAAAGAAAGAGGGGACACCCAGGATTATAAATTATCAACCAATCTCATACTTGATCGATAATCGTAAAACCATCCTAACCTTAAGGATAATAGAGCAATTGTTTTAGGCTCCATCATTTGATATGCCTCAAAATTATCATATGCCAATGTATACGTAAATGTTGAATATCGCTTTAAAAGTGAATTTGAATTGTTTGCGTTTTTGTAAATTAATACAAGGTTCAGGATGTTTAATCACCATTTTTTAATTAACAAACTATCACAAATTATATCATAATTTTAATCACATATTCACATTCAATTGAATCAATTCTCTTATATATTTATTCATTTACGAATTACGATGTTATATATTAATTCTTTGACATCAAACATTCAAACTTGTTACGTTGTTCATATCCAATAGAAATTTGCAAAGTTTTCAAACAAATCTTGCGAATCTAGTTTAATTTTTTTTTAGTTTAAAAAGTTAGCATAAAACAAAGTTATTAAATAATTTTGATTTATATTGAAAAGACTAAGTATATATATTTTCTTATTCGTAAGGCCTTATACAAAGAGACAATGAGAAGGTCCTACACTCCTACCTCTTGTTAGTTTATTCAATCTTCTTTGGGTATATGAATATATTGGAATTTGTAATTCGTTGAGTCAAATATTCAAACACAATGATTAATTTATTGAACAATTTATACTTATTAAACAGATTAAAACATTCATTATATTACAAAGGATGAGAAGTTTAGAATAGTAAGCAATATAAACATACTTAAAAGCTTGATTTATACATTAATAAAACTTCAAATAGGAATTTGTAACGGGGATGAAGACATGGGATGCCTTACTTTCGATCAAATCAAGATGTTTTTGTTTGAGATGCGTATAAACAACCCAATCTCCGTTCTTGGTAGCACTTGGCATCGTAGTCATATATCCGGTCTGACCACCCCAAGGGAAATGGTACGAGCCAAAATCTGGCTCGCCCCATCCAAAACTCATATCATGAATCGGGAAACCTTGTCCTGATGATACAACTACAGCCTCCCCATCAGTCTCTTGTAGTTTAAAATAGACCCGAGCCACTGCTGGTTCGGGCCTATGCAACTCTACCCAATCAATCAACCCCCTAAAATGTTCTTCTTTTGTTGCCTTAGCCACAAACTCATTGACCTCTTTCGCGATTTTGCTAAGTGGCCTTGTCCTAAGATACTCATTGTCCAATTCACCATATGGTATAGATAGTATATTTCCAAAATGGTTTTTTAACAAGGAAGATTCATTTTCACCATTTCCTTTTAAGAAATTTCTCCCACTAACAATAACACCCATTCTAGATTTTTTAGAAACCTCATTTTGTCCATCATGAGCAAATAACTTCCATACGAATGCCGTAAAAGATTGGAGCTTGCTTCTTCTGGCTCCATCTGAACTAGCATCCGATTGAAGTTGGTTGATAGATTTAGCAGGAATATAAAAAATGCGACTATGAAGTTGCTCATCTGATGGCGGTGGTGGAGGCAGTGATGATATGGGAAGATACAAATCATCAAAGGTTGTGTCGTAAAATGGTGGACGTCTTGGGTTGAGGATTGAAGGACGAAACGATGGCATGTTGGAAATTTGTTTGAATTTGGTTAGCTCGGCCCATGAAACTAAAAAGAGGTTCAAGGAGACACCATCAGCTATCCGATGATCAAATGCACATGCAACTATTACTGAACCACAATTCAACTCTGTCACCTGAAATACACATCTTATATTATAATCACAACTTATTTACTTATATGTGAATTTCAAAGATATATAATTTACATATGCATAAAAATACCTTTTGACATATTTTGAAATGTATAGATGCAATAAAAAACCATGTACTTTTCAAAAAATAAAATAAAAAACCATGCATATATCCTTGAGCGTGCAAAGTCCATATTGTTGTGGGAGGTGATCCATACAAGATTTTTCTATTCTATTTTTTTTTTCTTTTTTGAAGCAATACATTATCAAAAAATGATTCAGATTATTATGTATAACATTTTAAAGTATATTTAATTATAAACGGTTAAAAATTATATGGTGTATGAATCACTGACTGTGTCAACTTAAGACTTGGTGAAGTTAAAAGTAATTGTAACAAATATATACTTTATCAAAAGATAGTCAAAAAATTAAAGATACTGGTAGTTGATCTAGTCCAGATTTTGATGTTTTGGATTGATAATTGACTTTAAAAACACTAAGTAGACTTATGTTTTGTTCCATTCGATCTCTATCCGATATCTTTTTTAAGATGGTATATAAGTATGAATCAAAGAAAAATACTAACATTAATTATTATTTTAATTATATTAATATGTTTATCCCATTCGATATGACCTACACAACTGTATATTTGACGGCGTGACTTGCATGATTTTATGATATTATTAGTTTTAATTTGGCTGTCAATTTTTCATCACTAGCTTTTTGACTAGAAAAAAAAAAAAATTTCAATTCATGATTCTTGTGTCTAGTATACAATGTATAGTTTGCAAAAATAGAATTATAGCCGCAGTTGTGGCTCGGAATTGGAGTTGGAGTTTGGAGGGTTCTTTTTTTTTTTTTTTTTTTTTTTTTTTAGTGGAAGTTTTCATCTCTCTCAAAACTTGTTAAAGGCTTCTACAAACGTTTTGGAAATAAAGATTTCCTTTTCAATTCTATTTCTAAACTAGGAGCGGCACTACTATACATTGTTATATTAGGAGTAGCCCGAGTCCGTTAAATCAATAAAGTGTAAATATTTTTGGAAATATGATGGTCAAAGTTCTATGAGATATGGTCAATGTTATCCATTCTAAACTATTGAAAGATTTTCTTAACAAGTACAATTATAAAACCATAATTGTGAAACTAAATAAAAACGAAACTAGAAAAATATGTAAACAACCTCTTAGAAATAACCAAAAGTTTTTTAAATTTCTTAAATGTTGTAAGTTTCGTCGATACAAGGACAGAGAAAAAAATATTGATGTTATGGGTTAGCCTAAATATGCCACTATTATAAAGAAAGCTATAATTTAATGAGAATATATATATATATATATATATTCTGAACATTTAAAAGCATAAGACTATATGTTCCTAAAAATAACCCGCGCAATGCAACAATTTTTGTGGCGATGACGGTGTGGTGGTAGGGGACGGTTGTTAGTGGTAGTAGTGGCGTCAAGTGATGTTAAATAACTGATGTAAAAGATTAATGTGGATATTATATAAGAAAATGTGTTTATAGTATTATATATACTCATCAAACGTACTGTAGTCATTTCTCAACTTTCAAGCTATATTTTTTTACTAGATAAAACCCGTACGTTGTACGAGACTCATCGAGAATATAAATAAAATAATTAATGATTACATTATTATTCATATTTTATGATAATATAAAAACCTATTAGATAACGATTGTAAATAGTAAAATTATGATTTATTAATATTAATATATGATATATGTCAATTATGTTAAAGCATGAAATTATATTTTAATATACATTTTTGAAATTGCATTGGGATAGATGTAAGTTTTAGTTAAGAAAAAATCATATTCATGTATGTTAATTAGTATTGTATATAACTATATAATAATAATAATCATAATGATAATATAGTAAATAAATGCATGGAGTTTCATTTTAGGGAAAAAAAATATTAATATTAGTTATTAACTAATTACAAAACTAAATTTTAAAATAAGCAAAAATTATAACATTTTAAATAATAAACAAAAATCTCAGTTGTCATTTTGTGTCACAAAAGATCTTTTATATCTTTACACAAATTATGACTTGATTTCTTTTTATTATTTATTTTTGCTATTATTATAGATGACCCTATTGACGGGTAACTTAAATGTTATCGAAGTTTGGGCAAACTTAAGCTAAAATAGGGATATGACAGTAAAGGGATGGAAACGTAAATATAACTGATATATTTGATATATGTATATATCCATTTTTTATTTACATTCTCAATAAGCCTCTTATAATGTATGACTTAATATAGTAACATATAAATATGAATGTTTGTGAATTATAGGCTACTTAAAAAAAAAATTCCATAATTGAAAGTTTAGTCATGTATATTATAAGGTTTCAAAATTATTGATCATGGTTAAATGTTTTTCTCAATTTATACTTTCAAACTTGCATTGAGATATATCTAAGTTTAAATATAAATAAAAATTATACTCATATATGGTAGTAATTAGTACTCCGTATATATAACTATAACTATATAATAACAATATAATCATAATGATGATTAGTAGATAAAAATACATGGAGTTTTATTTTGTTATAAAAATATTAATATTAATTATTAATTAAATACTAAGTTAAATTTTAGAATAACCAAAAATAAGTAAAAATTATAATATTTGACAACTAAGCAAAAACCCTAGTTGTTATTTAAAAGAGGGTGTCACATAGGAAAAAATATATCCTCTTTTAATTATATAGAGAGATTATATAACATAGATAAACACGCCGATATTTAGATATATGAAAGCTAATAAAATACTCTTAAACGACACAAGATAATTAGTCATAGTCAAATATGTACAAAGGTTAATTTATTTTAATACATATGTTTTAAACTTAGCTAAGGTTTTCATTACATTTTTTTTTTCAAAATAATAGAGGTAGGGAATCATATAATTTTCATATAGCTAATAAAGTAGACGTTATAGAATCCGTTCTTTAAAAGAAAAAAAAAAAAAAAACACCTAATTGAGTACGTAACAATAATCATCATAAAATGTTATGTACCGTTACAAGAAAAAAGATTATATTCCGCTATATTGCAAGAATTCTGTTCTACACGGTTATCATGAGATATCATATAATGTTCCTTTCTGAAATGTAAAGTTTAATACTTTAATAGATTGTATATATGATATAATATAAAGCTTTGGAATTGAAAGGATCTATGATATACAATGTATCGAAGTGTAAGGGTAAAATTTTAACACATATATAATACACAAACCAGACTTTGGTGTTTGGCAATTGGCATTGTCCCAAGTGTCAACCATTAATTTGCACAAAGTAAGCCATATTTGAAATTACTAACCTATTTTACGAAGTAATTTCTGAAAACTTTAATATTATATAATGATGTTCAACGGTAGTTGGTTCTAGTAATTTTAAGATTATTTTTGTGATTTGTTATGGACCCCGTAAATTACTTATCCGGTAAGCCATTGAACACTCGTAGAAAAAATATTTTATTTTTTTTGTAAAGTGAGTTCAGACGTGTTGAAGACAATTTTAATCAGATATTTTTCTGGACCTTCAACCCCCTCCTCATGGAAAATTTCTTTGAGATGAGAACCCAAAACTCAAACTTGAGACCTTGGGTAAATGTACTCACCCCTGGCCCACATAGTGGATTTAGAAAATACATCTGACCAGACAATATTTTATTAATCCAACAATTATATCTTTTCTTTCTTGTTTCACAACATCATTAAGTTTCTATAAAAAATTCTTTAATTGTAAACTTAAGTTTTGAAGTAATGATAAATAAACATAGAAAATATACACAAAATCAACAGTTATGTTTATTCATATTTATGGTTTACGTTTCATTTTAAATGTCCAAATTTAACTGTTAGAATTTTTCATTCAATCTTAATATATTGTAAATAATTTTGTTATAATATTTTCTAAAAGTTGTGTCAATGAAAAATACATTTAAACTCAATCCATTCATATATTTATATCAAGTATAACTTAACACATACAAAATTACTCACGATCAAATTTAAAAGAAAAATAATTAAAAAATTAAACTATAACATTTAAAATGATACATGATGATCGAGTAACTATTTCAAATTTTCTATTCCGGTCAGTTACCTTTGATACCGGGACATATATGAAACTAAATGTGGTACCAAATTTGAAATGAGACCAAGAACATTACTTTTGGTGAATTTATAGTTGTGTTGTAGTATTTAAAACGGGAATTTGTCTCCACTTGATGTTAATGGGAAGTAATATTCGTATAATTTTTTTTATAAATAAATATATATAATAGTGTAATACTAATTTGTACAATCAGTTTTAAAATTTATACATTGTACGTGATATATCTATCAAAACTTATGGTATGAATATCACCTTCCAATATTAATAGTGCATGCATAAATATAAAAATCCATTTCAACTTGTTATACGAGTGCTTATTGATTAACAAGGTTAAGGTTCTTGTATGACTAAGTATGGACGTGTGGTATAAGAAAATAACATATTATATTTTGTTTTAGTAAAAAGTCATTATTCTTAGGTTAGAATAATAATATTGACCATTAGATTACGATAAAAGTCGTATA